>NC_057803.1:374254491-374554491 GCF_018294505.1 Triticum aestivum | reverse complement strand
GTTGTAGGGGGCGGCTATTTATAGCCTAGGGAGCAGCCCGACATGATAAGACATAAATGTCCTTCAATGATATGACCGTTAGGTGGATAGATATTTTGGGACAGCTGGCTCATAGCACAGCAACGGGCGGAATTTTCAGTAGCAAAGTCCTCAGGGCTATCATGTTCCTCACTGTGTGGGTAATCCACACTGGCGAATTCCTAACTCCCCAGTCAGAACAAATTCCTCAGAGACCAGAAGAACTTCGTCTCTGTCACTAAAGAATATGACTGGACTGTATGAGATTTCCAATGGCTTCACTCGAAGGGATTGGTAGGTGTAGGACTTTGAGTTGAGCATCACATGGAAATTTTTCCTTAGTATTTCCTCGACCCCCTTTAACAGTACGGTGTTTCCTATGACTCAAGAAAGAGAAAATGAAACTACGAAAACAAAAGTCTTCACGCTTCATGTTCCTCGAATGAATACCAAGTCTTCAAGGTCACACCAATTTCTTCACTTTCAAAGTCTTCAGAAAGTCTTCAGAAATCCAAAGTCTTCAGTCGAAGAACTTCATTTTTAGGGGTCGACTTTCTCTGTAAATATCAAACTCCTCATAGACTTATAGACATGTGTACACTCACAAACGCATTAGTCCCTTAACCTATAAGTCTTCAATACACCAAAATCACTAAGGGGCACTAGATGCACTTACATAGATATTTGATGACTGGTGGTGGTTCACATTTTATTCATGGTGCTTTCCGTAAAATGCTTTCTAAATATAATGTCAACCATAGAATTGCATCTCCATATCACCCTCAGTCTAGTGGTCAAGTAGAATTGAGCAATAGAGAAATTAAATTGATCTTGCAAAAGACTGTCCATAGATCTAGAAAGAATTGGTCTAAGAAACTTGATAATGCTTTATGGGCTTATAGGACTGCTTACAAGAACCCTATGGGTATGTCTCCGTATAAAATGGTTATGGAAAAACATGTCACTTACCTCTTGAACTAGACCATAAAGCTTATTGGGTGATCAAAGAGCTCAACTATGATTTAAACTTGATGGTGAGAAGAGGTTATTTGACATAAGCTCGCTTGATGAATGGAGAACCCAAGCCTATGAAAATGCCAAGTTGTTTAAATAAAAGTTAAAATATGGCTTGACAAAAGAATACAAAAGCGTGAGTTTAATGTAGGTGATCATATTTTGCTATAAAACTCTCGTTTAAGATTTTTTATAGGAAAGCTTCTCTCTAAATGGGAAGGCCCCTACATCATCGAGGTGGTTTACCGTTTCGGTGCCATCAAGATCAACAACGCCGAAGGCACTAACACAAAGGTGGTAAACGGTCAAAGAATCAAACATTATATTTTAGGTACTCCCATAAATGTTGAGAAAATTTTAATTAATAGCATAACACCGGAGGAGTACATAAGGGATACTTTCCAGAATGTTTCAGACTCTGAAAAGGAATAGGTATGTGGTATGGTAAGTAAACTGACCCCAAAACATTTCCAATGGCAATTTTCTCTGTTTTGGAATATTTAAAAAATTAGGAAATTAAAAGTAGTCCGAAGAGCGCACGAGGAGGCGGCAAGGCCGGAGGGCGCGCCCCACACCATTGTGGCCACCTCGTGCACACTCCAGACTCCGTTTTCTTGCACAATACTTCTTTTGGTCGGTAAAAATTCATTTTATAATCTCCCAAAGGTTTTGACCACCGTACCACGACAAAATCCTCTGTTCTTGTTTCGAGTTGTTTTTCTGACAGATCTAGATCACCATGACGTCTCCAAGTGCCCCCAGGACAAGTTTTCCAAGAAGGTCATCAACCCCTACCTTGCGGAGGTGCTGCAACACCCTCAAACCATTGAGATGCATGAGCGGGTGCTGCACATCCGCGATGTTGAAGGGCCAAAGAAGACCGGAAGCATGGAGGCAAGGCTCGAAGCAGTGGAGCAACAAGTTTTCAAGTGTCAAGGGATGGTGGAAAGTGGACTCAGCGCCAATCACTTGATGATCGCAGAATTTACAAATAAACACAAGATGGATGCCAAGGACACTAGGGAGGCCATCTTCAAGCTTCACGAGAAAATCGAGAACCTCCAAGCCCAGATCTATGACCTGCAAAACCAAAACTGTGAGTATGAATACAGATTTAAGAAGATGAGTTTGGCTGCAGATTTGAGGATCCTGGAGACTCGTTCATCCTTCTATGATGGTGAGCCTAAGCCCTAGAAGATGGATGACAAGCCTACAACGTCAACAACTTCATCATCACCACCTCCAAAGAAAGAGATCTAAATACATGGGTATGTGCACTCCCCTTGGCAACTGCCAAGTTTGGGGGAGGTGCTCCGGTATCGTATCACCATCACATCTTTATCTTTGTTGTTTTTCTTATTTTGATCCTTTTGGTTATATCTTGATCTAGTGAATAAAGTTTTTAGTATGATCTAGCTTTGAGTTTTGTTTTGATCTCTATCTATGTAATCGAGTCCATGAGTTATATATTATAAAGAGTAGTTTTTGAGTTGAGGGCTTTCCTTTCTTGCTATGATCTTGAGGGTATAAGAATAAGAGAAAGAGTAAAAAGAAATAAAAAGATCATATAGTGATCTTATGGAGAGTGATGACTTCACATATAAGAAGTATGATGAATAAAATTTGTTGAGAATTGAAAATTTAGTTTTGGTCATTGTTGCAATGAAGAGGAAGTAATAAAGAAAGAGAGGCTCACATATAAATATACTATCTTGGACATCTTCTGTAATTGTGAGCACTCATTGCAATATGACATGCTAAAAAGTTGATGTTGGACAAGGAAGATGACATAATGGGTTATGTTTTCTTATATCCGAATAGAAGTTATATGGTCATGGATCCTCCAACATGTTGATCTTGCCTTTTCCCTCTTATGCTAGCCAATTCTTTACACCAAGTAGAAATACTACTTGTGCTTCCAAACATCCCTTAAACCAGTTTTTCCATGAGAGTCCACCATACCTACCTATGGATTGAGTAAGATCCTTCAAGTAAGTTGTCATCGGTGCAAGCAATAAAAATGCTCTCTAAAATATGTATGATCTATTAGTGTGAAGAAAATAAGCTTTATACGAACTTGTGATATAAAAGAGATAAAATCGACAGACTGCATAATAAAGTTCTTTATCACAAGCGGCAATATAAAGTGACGTTCTTTTGCATTAAGATTTTGTGCATCCAACTATAAAAGTGCATGGCAACCTCTGCTTCCCTCTATGAAGGGCCTATATTTTACTTTTATTATACAATAGTCATGGTGAGCTTCACCTTTCCTTTTTTACACTTTTTATTTTGGCAAGCACTATGTGTTGGAGAAAGATCGAGATATATATATCCACTTTGATGTAGGTTTTCATAAAGTATTATTGTTAACATTACCTTGAGGTAAAATGTTGGGAGGTGAAACTATAAGCTCCTTTCTTTCTCTGTGTCCGATTGAGGCTTTGAACCCATAAGAATCGCGTGAGTGTTAGCAATTGTGAAGACTAAATGATAGTTGAGTATGTGGACTTGCTGAAAAGCTCTTGTATTGACTCTTTCCGAAGTTATGATAAATTGCAATTGCTTCAATGACTCAGATCATAGTTTGTTAGTCTTCAATAAAGTTTCTGATTCATACTTTACCTTGTGAATGAATTGTTACTTTAGCATAAGAAATTATATGACAATATATGTTGCTATTCTAAAGATGATCATGATGCCCTCATGTCCGTATTTTATTTTCTCGACACCTCTATCTCTAAACATGTGGACATATTTCTCGATTCGGCTTTCGCTTGAGGACAAGCGAGGACTAAGAATGGGGGAGTTGATACGTCCATTTTGCATCATGCTTTTATATTGATATTTACTGCATTATGCGTTGTTATTACACATTATGGTACAACACTTATGCCTTTTCTCCCTTATTTCATAAGGTTTACGTGAAGAGGGAGAATGCCGGCAGCTGGAATTCTGGACTGGAAAAGGAGAAAATATGAGAGACCTATTCTTCACAACTCCAAAAGTCCTGAAACTTCATGGATAATTATTTTGGAATATATAAAAAATATTGGGCGAGGAAAGCACCTGAGGGGACCCACCAGCCAACCACAAGGGTGGGGGGTTTACATCATGAAAAGTCCCCACCCTCGTGGCTGGCTGGTGGGTCCCCTCAGGTGCTTTCTTCGCCCAATATTTTTTATATATTCCAAAATAATTCTAATCCCCCAAAAAGAGGTTCCACTCTCCCCAAATGGCTTCAGGCGTTTTTCTTTTCTCAATGGAGTACTTAAAATCATTACAAAACTGTTGGCAATAGGCTGAAAGAGTTATCCTAAAGATGATGCACATTAACCAATATGGCTTCCTCAAAAACAGAGTGGTTCAAGACTGTCTCCAATGTCACAAGTCAAAGGAAGAGATGTTAATAATTAAATTGGATTTTGAAAAAGCTTTTGACACAATTGAGCATCAAGAAATCATTGACATTTTCAGAGCAAATGGCTTTGGAGAAAAATGGATTTCATGGATGTAACTAACCTTCTCATCTGTATCATCAGCTGTGATGTTAAATGGAGTGCATGTGGAAAAAATTCTACATCAGAAGAGGAGTGAGATAGGGGGATCCTTACTCTCCTTTAATTTTTGTACTCTCTGCTGATTTGCTACAATCTATACTCAACAAAGCCATGAGACTAAATTTATCGCTCCACCACTTCAAGTAAACTCATGCCCTGATTTCCCTATAGTACATTATGCAGATGACACTCTGGTTATTATGAAAGCAAATGATAGGCAATTGATATGCCTCAAAGCGCTCTTAAATACTTTTGCATCAGCAACTGGACTTAAGGTCAATTATGGAAAATCAATCATGGTTCCTGTTAACATTGCTGAAGACAGAGTAGATCTTTTTACAAACACACTTCAATGTGCTAGAGGACATTTCCCCTTTACTTATCTGGGACTTTCATTGGGAATATACAAACCAACTATGGAACAATGTCTTCCTCTTGTTAATAGGATTGCTAAGAGATTAGCTAGTATATCTACTTTCATGACTCAGGCAGGAAGGTTGTTACTGGTTAAATCAGTGCTTGCATCACTATCAGTCTTCTTCATGTGCTGTTTGGACATTCCTATCACCATTAAGAAACAGATAATAAAATATTTAAGGCATTGTGTATGGAGAAGCTCTGATATGTAGGATCACAGACCATCATTGGTGGCTTGGCGCATGGTATGTAGACCCAAAAGTCAAGGAGGATTGGGGGTCTTGGAGATGTACACACATAACAAAACTCTTCTTATGAAAAATCTACACAAGTTCTTCAATAGACCTGATATAACTTGGGTCAATCTAATTTGGGAGACTTATTAAGTGATGGCAAACTTCCAGGAGATAATATAATGGGCTCCTTTTGGTGGAAATCAAACCTGGCACTCATTGATCAGTTCAAAGCAATTGCTAGATGTAATGTGGGAGATGGTAAAAATGCATTCTTCTGGGATGATCAGTGGCATCAATCTGTCCTCAAACACAAATTCCATCACTTGCATTCATTTGTCAAAAATCCACAGTTAAATGTCCAGCAAGTGGTTAACACTGAATATCTTCAGGACCTGTTTTATTTACCTGTGACAACACAAGCACATGAAGAATTTTTAGAAATGGAGGATATATGCATCTCTTTGAGACAATCTGAATTCATGGACTCAATGGACACATGGAGTTACATTTGGGGGAATGAATTCTATTCCTCCATCAAAGCATACAATGTACTAATTGGACACAAGCAAACACCACCTCACTTCAATTGGATTTGGAAGAGCTCATGTCAGCCCAAACATAAGGTATTTTTCTAGATGTTGTTACATGATAGAGTCAACACAAGGAACTTGCTTATGCGAAAGAGCTTTGAGCTATAAGCATATAATTGTGCAGTAAGGGACTGTCAACAGGAAGAAACACTGCATCATCTCTTTTGGGGATGCCCCTTTCCAAACCCATGCCGGGATTTTATTTGTCCAACAAGAACACCAAACTTATCAGTGCTAGAAGCATTTCAAGATGTGAAGGATAAGCTCAATTACCCTTTCTATATGGATATGATTATTCTAGGGTCATGGGCCATTTAGATAACCAAAAATAATAAGATCTTTGAGAATATTGCACCTTCATTCCAAGGCTGGAAATTCATCTTCCTGGAGGAACTCAAGCTACTCAAATGCAGGATGAAACAGAAGCATGAATGGAAATTCTCTGTTTGGTTGGATGCTTTGTTGTAATTTTCTTCTGTTTCAGTAGTTGCTTCTTTCTTTTTTAGTCTTTTAGTTTCTTAGTTAGTTTCTCTAGCCCTTCTTAGCTCTTTTCTTAGTTATTTTCTTTCTTAGTTTTGTCTTTACTTCTTTCCTTCTCTGTCTTGTCTTAGGGCTTACCTCAAGCCTTTTCAGACTAGTCTTGTTACCTTGTTTTAATT
Organism: Triticum aestivum; assembly: GCF_018294505.1. Lineage (NCBI taxonomy): Eukaryota > Viridiplantae > Streptophyta > Magnoliopsida > Poales > Poaceae > Triticum > Triticum aestivum. The sequence continues at coordinate 374,547,997 of NC_057803.1, read as the reverse complement.
ATTTAATAAAAGTTGCAGTGGGGTTTTTACCCTGCTTTTTATAGTCTTCACAAGGGTGGGGCGCGCCCTACCCCCTTGGGCGCGCCCCTGCCTTGTCGTTCACCTGGCAGGCCCCCGGTGCCCATCTTTTGTAATATGAAGGGTTTTTACCTAGAGAAAACAAGAGGAGGCTTTCAGGATGAAGCGTCGCCGTCTCAAGGCGAAACTTGGGCAAAACCAATCTAGGGCTCCGGTGGAGCTGTTCTACCGGGGAAACTTCCCTCCCGGAGGGGAAAATCATTGCCATCGTCATCACCAACAATCCTCTCATCGAGAGGGGGGTCAATCTCCATCAACATCTTCACCAACACCATCTCCTCTCAAACCCTAGTTCATCTCTTGTATCCGATCTTTGTCTCAAAATCTCAGATTGGTACCTGTGGGTTGCTAGTAGTGTTGATTACTCCTTGTAGTTGATGCTAGTTAGTTTATTTGATGGAAGATCATATGTTCATATCCTTAATGATACTTAATACACATGTGATTATGAACATGAATATGCTTTGTGAGTAGTTATGTTTGTTCCTGAGGACATGGGAGAAGTCTTGTTATAAGTAATCATGTGAATTTGGTATTCGTTCGATATTTTGATGAAATGTATGTTGTCTCTCCTCTAGTGGTGTTTTGAACATCGACTACATGACACTTCACCATTATTTGGGCCTAGGGGAAGGCATTGGGAAGTAATAAGTAGATGATGGGTTGCTAGAGTGACAGAAGCTTAAACCCTAGTTTATGCGTTGCTTCGTAAGGGGCTGATTTGGATCCATATGTTTCATGCTATGGTTAAATTTATCTTAATTCTTATTTCGTAGTTGCATATGCTTGCGGGAGGGGTTAATCATAAGTGTGAGGCTTTTCCAAGGAAGTACAATACCCAAGCACCGGTCCACCCACATATCAAATTATCAAAGTAACGAACGCGAATCATATGAGCATGATGAAAACTAGCTTGACAGTAATTCCCATGTGTCCTTGGGAGCACTTTGCTTTACATAAGGGTTCGTCCAGGCTTGTCCTTTGCTACAAAAAGGATTGGGCCACCTTGCTGCCCCTTAGTTACTTTTGTTACTTGTTACTCGTTATGAATTATCTTATCACACAACTATCTGTTATCGATAATTGCAGTGCTTGCAGAGAATAGCTTGCTGAAAACCGCTTGCCATTTCCTTCTGCTCCTCATTGGGTTCGACACTCTTACTTATTGAAAGGACTATGATAGATCCCCTATACTTGTTGGTCATCACTACTCTTAAGCCTTCTATGTTTTAGGGTGTGATCTATAAGAGGTGGCGTGTGAGGGCAGTTCTTTGGCTTACCACCATGAACTGTTTTCACGCATCTAAGGGCAAGCGAGAGGGAGAGCTAACTGATGAGCGGAAGCAAACTTTCTGGGCTACAGACACCCTCTTTTGAGGTGCTGCTCTGAGTGTTCTTGGTGACAAGATTGTCGACCCCTTCATGAGCATCATGGTCGGTAAGGATATGTGGGATCCGCTTTAGGACAAATTTGGAGTCTCAGACACAAAAAGTGAGTTGTATGTCATGGAGCAATATCATGACTACAAAATGATCGATGACCGCTTCGTTGTAGAGTAGGCTCATGAGATTTAGTCGCCCACGAAAGAACTTGAGCAGCTTAATTGTGTGTTACTGGGAAAATTCATTGTAGGAGGAATCATTGCCAAGCTTCCTCCTTCATAGAGGAATTTTGCTACCTCTCCAAAGCATAAGAGACAAGAGTTTACTATTGTCAATCTAATTGGCACTCTTGATGTAGAAGAGAATGCGAGGGCAGAAGACACACGTGCTCGTTTCCACGAGTGGAATTCTTGTGCCAATTTGGTACAAAAGAGAAATTTCCAAACCCAAGAACAAAAACAACTATGCTTGGCAAAGGAATGTTTGATGACAAGTACAAATCCCCACAACCTGTCAACTTCAAGAAGAAGAAGGAGACTTATAAGAAGAAAGGAAAGTGCCATGTACGTGGTAGTGAAGAACATTGGGCTTATTCCTGCAAGGACCGTTGGGACATGCGTCAGAATGAGAACAATGGCAAGACCGCTAATGTTGTTGTTGGCGATGTTGAGATGAAAGATGTCGGGCATGGTAAATTTCCTACCATTCTTTCAGTATGTCACTCTCTTGATTGGTGGATTGACACCAGTGCCAATGTACATGTTTGTTCTGACATAAACATGTTTTCTTCTTATCAGGACGCAAGAACTACACCTGTGTTGATGGGAAAAGGGACGCATGCTTCTGTTCATGGTGTTGGTACAGTTGATTTAAAGTTTACTTCAGGAAAGATCGTGCGGCTGAAGAACATGCAACATGTCCCTGCTATAAATAAAAATGTCATCAGTGGTTCTCATTGGTGTTGAGATGGTTATAAATTGGTATTTGAGTACAATAAGGTTGTAGTATCTAAGTGTGGACAATTTTTTGGCAAGGGCTATGGGAGCGTATGCTTGTTCCGCTTATCTTTGTCAGACTTTTGCACTAAATTTATTAATCAAGTTTGAATTGAAATTGAATCAAATGTTTGGCATTCCCAACTTTGTCATATTAACTTTGGTGTCATGATGCGGCTAGCAAATTTGAGTTTAATCCTGAAGTTTGCAATTGTCAAAGGTTCTAAGTGCCAAGTTTGTGTGCAAGCAAAGCAACCTTGCATGTCCCATACGACTGTTGAGGCCAGGAATTTGGCACCACTTGAACTCATACATTCAGATCTTTGCAAGATGAATGGTGTGTTGACAAAAGATGGAAAAAGATATTTCATGACTCTAATCGATGACTCTACTAGATATTGCATGATATATTTATTGAAAACAAAAGATGAGGATTTGCACTACTTTAAAATCTATAAAGCTGAAGCAGAGAAGCAACTCAATCAAAAGATCAAAAGGCTTAGGTCAGATCGCAGTGGAGAGTATTTTTCCAATGAGTTCAATTTATTTCGTGAGGAACATGGTATAATACATGAGAGGACTCCTCCCTATTCTCCCCGGTGAAACAGGGTTGCCGAACAAAAGAACCGAACTCTAACTGATTTTGTTAACGCCGTGTTAGACACAACGGGACTTTCCAAGGAATGGTGGGGGAGGCTTTGATGATTGCAAGTCATGTCCTAAATAGAGTTCCCCCGAAGAATAAAGAGATTACCCCATTTAAGGAATGGGAAAGGAAAATGCTTAAACTTTCCTACTTACGAACTTGGGGTTGTTTGGCGAAGGTCAATGTACCAATTACCAAGAAGTGTAAGCTTGGACCAAAAACTGTTGATTATGTTTTCCCGGGTTATGCTTTCCATAACATTGGCTATAGATTTCTATTAGTGAGATATGAGGTACTTGACATGAATGTTGGTACAATCATGGTGTCGAATGATGCGACTTCTTTGAGGATATTTTTCCTATGAAGGATATGCCTAGCTCATGACTTAGAGGTCAGAGACAACTCCTGGACCTACTATTCCATTGGAACATTCTGAGAAGAAACACACAGATATTCATGAGGAGGATGACAATGAAGCTCCTAGAAGGGGCAAGAGACAAAGGACCGCGACATCATTAGGTGAATATTTCATTATGTATCTCATGAATGATACTCCCACTTCTATTTCAGAAGCTTATTCATCACTTGATGCTGACTATTGGAAAGAAGAAGTGCATAGTGAGATGGATTCCATCATGGCTGACGGAACATGGGAGATCACTGATCGTCCTTATGGGTGTAAACCTGTAGTGTGTAAGTGGGTGTTCAAGAAAAATCTTAGGCCCAATGGTACAATTGAAAAGTACAAGGCGCGGCTAGTAGCCAAGGGATATACCCAAAAAGAAGGTGAAGATTTCTTTGATACTTATGCGCCTGTGGCCAGATTGATGACCATTCGAATACTACTCTCATTGGCCGCCTCACACAATCTTCTCGTTCATCAAACGGATATTAAGACAACTTTCCTAAATGGAGAGTTGGAGGAGGAAATTTACATGGAACGACCCAATGGTGTAATGACCCGAACCTGATAAGATTTGATGTCTCTGTGCTCACTATGCTAGTCCCTGGATTGACTCGCTAGCACACATAGTACGTATGAATATCAAATAACAAACGCATTATTTACTATCATGTATGATCCAGAATTCATAAAGTATTACAAACTGAGTAGCACATAGCTAGCTTTATTCAATAACAATAGCAGAAATGTAGCATAACAAACGACGAGTCTCATCAATGACCCACTGGCGAAAATGCTGAGTGAAGAATCACGACCCTACCTTATCTCATTGATCATCTGAAAATCCTGCAACATGATAAGTTGCAGCCACAAGGGTCAATACATTGAATGTATTGGCAAATCACACATAATGATATAGCAAACCTACATCCACAAGTAAAGTATGACAAACAAATCACACACGATAGTTTGGAGAAGAATGTCTTCACCTACCTCCACTAACTAAACTCACAACCGTATCTAATTTATTCGCCCATGATAACCCCAAAGATTCAAAGAAAACATGACAAGAACTCCAGAAGTCTCTCAAGTGCGCTCTATAGGTGGCGCATTCTCTAGGAACAATAGAGCGCTCTGCCAAGGACGCATTCACCTGATTTATGTTTTGAAAACTATACCTCCTCAAATGCGCTCTGTCAATGGCGCATTCTCTAGGGACAATAGAGCGCTGTGTCAGTGATGCATTCACCTGGTTAATAATCCCGAGCCTACGACTATAAACACTCACCACTTTCAGGGATCACTCGACACATGCCCAAGTCTACCATGCAAGTTGATCACACCATCACATAATGCAATCAATATCAGAATATGACAACAAAGAGCATACAGATCAAACCAAGCGCATGTCCTAGCATAAAAACCACACATGCATAGCAGAAAATATAGGATGGGCAAAATCAAAAGTGCAAACTTGCCTGGAATGGTGCTGAAGTACTCTAATGATTAATTCTGATCCGCCTCACACTCCGGATAATCTATATGATTAACGAAGGCACAAATAATTAAACAATATTCACATAACACTAAAATAAAGTGAACAACAAGGAATTCAAATAGAAATCCAATAATAGAAACATATCAGTAGGTATACTTTATCTAGATGCTAGTAGGATCACAATGCAAAAAAGAATCAACTAATTTGGATCAATGGTTTGAAAGATACTACCTCCAGAAGGTTAAATTCAAATTTGAGCAAATTCAAATTTAAACAGTTCAAAAATATGAAATTTTGGTTCTACTAGATGCTCCTGGTCAATATGAGTACACAGGAAAAAGAATCGTTGAATTTCGAGTTACAGATCTCAAGATATACCTAAATGAAAATATGATATGAAATGTGCAAAGAAAAATTATGCCATAACAACATTCTAGGAAGAACTACCGCTGCTGCTGTGGATGTGCCACGTGGCACCCGGTGATTGGTGGGAAGCTGTTCGCTGCAAGGTCTAAACGGCGAACGGGTGCAACTTAAAGGAAAACGTTTCAAGAAAAAAATATGGGCGATCTAATCTTGGTCGTCAGAGAGAGATCAAACGGATGGGGTTGCTCACCGGAAACAGGGTCTGGGTGGTCGCTGGACTTGGAAAAGAACGGCGTGGGCGGGTCGGTAGTGATGCGAGCGACGGCTACAGGCGCCCTCCAGCAACGTAGAGATCACTGACGGGTGCAGAACGCCACAGAGATGAATTAGGTGACCTTGGAGACGATTCAGGCTTGTTCCTATGGTGACAGTGACTGGCTGGAGCGGAGCTGCCTCCATTAAGCTTCAGGCGGAGGTCCTAGGGCTCAATGCGGTGTCTCCCTGCGCAGAATAAGAGATGGGGGAGAGAGAGGAGACCAAGGCGAATCGAACCATAGGGGAAGTAGGTGCTGGGAACCTACATACGCGACGAAATCGACAGCTGGGCGCTCCTGCAACGGCGAACTCTGGCGAGATCCGACCGGGTGCTCTAGGGCACGGTAGGTGAAAAATTTGTGAAAAATCGATGGACAGGAGGTAGAGCAATATTTGTAGGTAAGTAGGGCGTCCGGGAGAGAAAAGATCCAAGCTGAAACGAGGAGGATTTCGATCGGGAGTGCTCTCCAGGAAGAAGACGACAGTGGAGGAAGATGACGTGCGGGCCATCCCTTTCAGCGGGGGAAAGAAGAAAAGAGAGAAAAAAACAGAAGGAAAAGGGTTGCGGTTTTGGGCTTCGTCCTGAGCGGGGAATGGGCCGGCCTGCTGGTCTGCCGGTGCTACTGCGCGTGTAACACACGCGGGCGATGAAAATAAATAAATAGAGTATCTTCTGGCAAAACAAAAAAACAAAACAAAATGGTATAATATAAAGGGAAGGTATTGGCTAAAAGAAAATACCAGAGTACGTCATATAAAAAGTATCATAATACACAGACCAATATTATAACTACTGTATAAAACAGTGAACATTTTTATAACTCTATTGAAATTTTGGGAGAACTGTTTTATGCAATACAAGACCACAAAGAGCATCATAACAATATATAAAATAGTTTGAGATTCTATATTTACAAAAATAATCCTATGAACCCCAAATAATATTATGAACGGTATCAACATTTTTTTAACAGGGGATAAGTCATGTTATATCCTCTCCAATATTTTTCCTTGAGTTGAATAATGAACCAAATATTAAGAAAAAGACAAACATGGCATCAAAATATGAATGATCTATTAACATTCCAAATTTAGAAAATTTGGGATGTTACAAATCTACCACCCTTAAAATGAATCTCGTCCTCGAGATTTGAAGAGGCTAGAAAGAAGAGGTTAGTTTGGCATTCTCCTTGAATTTCGCATTGATCATCCGAGAGGCTGACGTGCTACCACCCTTAGAATAAGAGTTGTCGGTTTTCAAGAATGTTGCTCCTTCGATGACGTCCTCAAATTACAAGCCATACACTCCTTTTGTGATCTTGATTGGATACTTTGCAAAGAGTGATCTTCCAATTCCTGGGCCTTCATAGTTGACAGGTCTTGCGCCAATAATAAACAATATCGATACTCTCATGGGGGTCATCAAGAATGGTTCCTACAGAAAAGAGGCTTGGTTTATTCTCACCGTATAACCTACTATTGGCAACGACTGCCTTCTACAAGAGTCAAACGTCATACCATTCTAAGATTCAGGCTTAACAACGACGTCTCTCTACTATAGGTAAGTCACTCTAGATTAACCATCTCACATAGCAAAAGCGAATAATAAGAGTAAGTCGGCATATGGTGATCAATCCATTCCGCACCCAAATCATTACTTTGTATATGGTTTAGAAAATCTCGCATTCTAACACTCGGGCATCCTCGCGAACTTTGCAGACACTTCTCTTGTTCACGAACTGGGTTCGGATAATTCCATTGGTGTTGCATGCCCACAAAGCAATCTAGCGTTCCTTTCAACTCTCGAGTTTGCATCAACTACTATAAAATATCTACTAATGATGTACAGCTTCCTCTAGTTCAGATAATTCCATTGGTGTTGCATGCCCACAAAACAATCTAGTGTTCCTTTCAACTCTCGAGTTTGCGTCAACTACTATAAAACATCTACTAATGAAGTATAGCTTCCTCTAGGGTTCTTCCTTCAGCAAGATTGTGCTTGCTTCATGTCGGATCCTGGCGCATGTGGTTAAACTTGAACTCATCCCTATGTTGCAGCAGAGATTAGGATATAGACAGAATAAAGATCTAAGGGGAAAACTCTACCCATATGCATCATGCTAGCAACAAAACTCCCAAATCAAACAATTCAAACAACACAAGCAAAACCTATAGGTAAGGTCATACCCACGAGAGATATGATCTCATCATACTACTGCAAATTGTTTATCAAACAAAACTTAGTAATGGTGGTCTATCAACTAAAACTCCTCAAGTAAGACTAGTATAACTACATTGGTCATCTATACTTGAAAAGAAAAGATATGAATACAAGAGTATCAACTAAAAACTAGACAACAAGTTGTAAAGTAAGCTTTTGACTCCTAGGGCATTCCTAATCCATTTTTAGGGTCACGACCTACAGTCAACACACTACTCTGATACCATCTGTAACGACCCGAGCCTGATAAGATTCGATGTCTCTGTGCTCACTGTGCTAGTCCCTGGATTGACTTGCTAGCGCACACAGTACATATGAATATCAAATAACAAGTGCATCATTTACTATAATATATGATCCAGAATTCATAAAGTATTACAAACTGAGAAGCACATAGCTATCTTTATTCAATAACAACATCGGAAATGTAGCATAACAAACGATGAGTCTCATCAATGACCCATTGGCGAAAATGCTGAGTGAAGACTCGCGACCCTACTGTATCTCACTGATCATCTGAAAATCTTGCAATATGACAAGTTGCAGCCACAAGGGTCAATACATTGAATGTATTGGCAAATCACACATAATGATATAGCAAACCTACATCCACAAGTAAAGTATGACAAACAAAACACACAAGATAATTTGGAGAAGAATGTCTTCACCTACCTCTACTAATTGAACTCACAACCATATCTAATTTATTCGCCCATGATAACCCCAAAGATTCAAAGAAAACATGACAAGAACTCCAGAAGTCTCTCAAGTGCGCTCTGTCGGTGGCGCATTCTCTAGGAACAATAGAGCGCTCTGCCAAGGACACATTCACCTGATTTATGTTCCGAAAACTATACCTCGCCTCGAGTGCGCTATGTCAATGACGCGTTCTCTAGGGACAATAGAGCGCTCTGCCAGTGATGCATTCACCTGGTTAATAATCTCGAGCCTACGACTATAAACACTCACCACTTTCATGGATCACTCTATTGTTCTATCATAGCAAGTTGATCACACCATCACATAATACAATCAATATCAGAATATGACAATAGAGAACATACAGATCAAACCAAGCACAAGTCCTAGCATAAAAACCACCCATGCATAGTAGAAATATAGGATGGGCATAATCAAAAGTGCAAACTTGCCTAGAACGATGCTGAAGTACTCTAACGATTAATTCCGATCCGCCTCACACTCCGGACAATCTATACGATTAAAGAAGGCACAAATAAATAAACAATATTCACATAACAATAAAATGAAGTAAACAACAAGGAATTCAAATAAAACTCCAATAACAGAAACATATCAGTAGGTATATATTATCTAGATTCTAGTAAGATCACAATGCAAAAAGAATCAACTAATTTTGATCAATGGTTTGAAAGATACGACCTCTGAAAGGTTAAATTCAAATTTGAGCAAATTCAAATTTAAACAGTTCAAAAATATGAAAATTTGGATCTACTATATGCCCCTGGTCAATGTGAGTACACAGGAAAAAGAATCGATGAATTTGGTGTTATAGATCTCAAGATATACCAAAATGAAAATGTGATATGAAATGTGCAAAGAAAATTATACCATAACAGCGTTCTGGGAAGAACTACCACTGCTGCTGTGGATGTGCCACGTGGCACCCAGTGCTTGCTGGGAAGCTGTTCGCTGCAAGGTCTAAAGTCTAAACGGTGAACTGGTGCAAATTAAAGGAAAACGTTTCGAGAAAAAATATGGGCGATCTAATCTCGGACGTCAGAGAGAGATCGAACGGATGGGATTGCTCACCAGAAACAGGGTCTGGGTGGTCGCCGGACTTGGAGAAGAACGGCACGGGCGGCTTGGTAGTGATGCGAGCGACGGCTACAGGGGCCCTTCGGCTACGTAGAGATCACCGACGGGTGCAGAATGCCACAGAGATGAATTAGGTGACCTCGGAGACGATTGGGGCCTGCCCCTGTGGTGACAATGACCGGCTGGAGCGGATCTTCATCCATTAAGCTTCGGGCGGAGGTCCAAGGGCTCGATGTGGTATCTCCCTGTGCAGAATAAGAGATGAGGGAGAGAGGGGAGACCAAGGCGAATCAAACCATAAGGGAAATGGATGCTGGGAACCTAGATACGCGACGGAATCAACCAGCGGGGCGCTCCTACTGCAGCGAACTCCGGCGAGATCCGACCGGGCGCTCTAGGGCACGGGAGGTGAAAATTTTGTGGAAAATCTAAGGAGAAGAGGTAGGGAAATATTTTTAGGTAGTAGGGCGTGCGTGAGAGACAAGATCCAAGCCGAAACAAGGAGGATTTCGATCGGGAGTGCTCTCCAGGAAGAACGCGACAGTGGAGAAAGATGACATGCGGGCCATCCTTGTCAGCGGGAGAAAGAAAAAAAGAGAGAAAAAAACAGAAGGAAAAGGGGTTGCGGTTTTGGGCTTCGGCCTGAGCGGGGAAATGGGCCGGCCTGCTGGTCAGCCGCTGCTGCTGCGTGCGTAACCCATGCGGGCGAAGAAACTAAATAAATAGAATATCTTCTAGCAAAAAAATGGTATACTATACACGGAAGGTATTGGCTAAAAGAAAATACCAGAGTACTTCATATAAAAAATATCATAATACACAGACCAATATTATAACTACTATATAAAACAATGAACATTTTTATAACTCTATTAAAAATTTGGGAAAATTGTTTTATGCAATACAAGACAACAAAGAGCATTATAACAATATATAAAATAGTTTGAGATTCTATATTTACAAAAAGTAAATACTATGAACCTTAAATAATATTATGAACGGTATCAACATCTTTTTAACAGGGGATAAGTCATGTTATATCCGCTCCAACATTTTGCCTTGAGTTGAATAATGAACCAAATATTAACAAAAAGACAAACAATGCATCAAAATATGAATGCTCTATTAACATTCCAAATTTATAAAATTTGGGATGTTATAGATGGTTTTGCAGTAGATGGTCATGAAGGAAAAGTGTGTAAGTTGTTGAAATCTTTGTATGGTTTGAGACAAGCACCTAAGCATTGGCACGAGAAGTTCAAAAGAACTTTGACATCTACGGGCTTTGTTGCAAACGAAGCCAACAAGTGTGTGTACTATCGCCATGGTGGGGGCGAGGGAGTTGCATTATGTTTTGTATGTTGACGACAAACTTATATTTGGAACAAATCTCAAGGTCATTGAGGAACTGAAAGATTTTCTGAATCAAAACTTTGAGATGAAAGACCATGGGGTAGCTGATGTTATATTGAACATCAAGCTTTTAAGAGGTGGTGATGGCAGGATCACTCTGTTGCAGTCTCACTATGTGGAGAAGGTTCTGGATCGCTTTGGCTATTCAGATCGCAAAACTTCTCCAACACCTTATGATCCGAGTGTTTTGATTTGGAAGAACCAAGGAGAATAAATGATCAATTGAGATATTCTCAAATCATTGGCTCGCTTATGTATCTGGCTAGTGCTATGAGGCCTTATATCTCTTTGCTGTAAGTAAACTAAGCCGGTTTGTTTTAAATCCGGGAGATTTTCATTGGCATGCACTTGAGAGAATAATGTGCTATTTGAAAGGTACTGTGAGTTATGGACTTCACTATACCGGGTATTGAAAGGATCGATATGGTTGACTAGAGGGGGGGGGGTGAATAGGCAACTAAATTTTTTTAGCTTTTCTTTACCAAATTAAACTTTGCATAAAATTAGGTTGTCTAGATGTGCAACTAGGTGAGCAACATATATGATGCAACAACAACGAACACACAAGCAAGCAAGAGAAGTAACACTAATAAGCTTGCACAAGTAAAGGTGATAGATAACCAAGAGTGGACCCGGTGAAGACGAGGATGTGTTACGAAGTTCCTTCCTTTTGAGGGGAAGTACGTCTTCGTTAGAGCGGTGTGGAGGCACAATGCTCCCTAAAAAACCACTAGGGCCACCGTATTCTCCTCACGCCCTCACACAATGCGCGATGCCGTGATTCCACTATTGGTGCCCTTGGAGGCGGCGACCGGACCTTTACAAACAAGGTTGGGGCTATCTCCACAACTTAATCGGAGGCTCCCAACAACACCATGAAGCTTCACCACAATCGACTATGGCTCTGTGGTGACCTCAACCGTCTAGGTTGCTCAAACACCCAAGAGTAACAAGATCCGCTAGGGATTGGTGGGGGATTCAAATTTCTCTTGGTGGAAGTGTAGATCGGGGCCTTCTCAACTAATCCCGAGAAAATCAACAAGTTTGATTGGCTAGGGAGAGATATCGGGCGAAAATGGAGCTTAGAGGTGGAAGAGGTAATCAACTAGAGGAAGAAGACACCCCTTATATAGTATAAGAACAAATCCAACCATTATCCACCAACTCAGCCTGCGCAGTGCGGTACTACCGTACCAGAGGCGCAGTACTACCGTAGGGGCACGCGGAACTACCGCAGGGCCCGCGGTACTACCGTCCATGCAGCAGAGACCAGACCAGCCCAAAATGCACTATGGGTGTTTGAGCAACCTAGACGTGGAAGGAAGCGGTAAAATGTACGATAAAATGTACTACCGTGCCAGGAAGCGGTACTACCGTGGGCACTTGCGGTACTACCGCACCGCGGTACTACCGCAAGGGCCTGCGGTACTACCGCTCAAAGGAGCAGTACTACCGCACGCCCTAGTTCAGCAAGCACGAGCAATATCTGCATAGACAAGGAAAACATAGGAAGCTCAAAAGGCTAGAAGAAAAGGAGGTACAAAGGAAGATGTGTACGTGATGAATCCACCCACCCTTTCCAACGCGGACCCCCTCTTAATAGTACGGCTCCCCTACGACTCAATATCACCGAAAAGAAACGAAGAGAAATGCCGTCTTCCATAGCCTTCGAGGGGAACCAAATCATCTTGTTCCTTAGTCAATATATATCTGAAATATTCGATGCACATGATTAGTCCGCAAAATTATTGTCATCAATCACCAAAACCAACTAAGGGATAAAATGCCCTTACAATCTCCCCCTTGTTGGTGGAATGATGACAACACGGGATCTGCACAAGAGTATAATGCAAAGAGCAAGGGTAAACCCCAAGTCTCTAAAATATAGCGGGGCTCCCCCTAGATGTGTGCCATCTTGATGAGTGCTTTGGACTGCACGGCACACATACTAGGATCAACACTCCCCCTATATTTTATAGACATGGCATATCTTGCAATAGGGCTAAAACTAAGCAAGATAGGAAATAACATAATGAAATAAGCACAAGATAGATTAAGCTCACTACGGTACGATAGAGTGCATATGTCTTACACCATATGATAGAAGGACTCACAAGCACAAACCAAAGCAAACCAAAGAAAACGACATAAACAAAGTTCAACTGACCCAAACACCAAACACGACACAACTCGCAAATCCTACAGTCTCTCCCCCTTTGGCATCGAGACACCAAAAAGGCAGAGAGGACACCTACAACAGAAGGGGTGGCTCAATCTGAGTAGTCACTCGCTCGCTCCCCGTCAGACTCGGCAGCTGGGACAGACTCTTCCTCAGACTCCATCCAGTGATAAACCTGCTTGGCGATCCATTCTGCCTCTGGGGTGACGCCCTCCTCTGACCCGCTGGAGATGTTCTCGCCGAAGGTCCTGAAAATCCGCTTGTCGCGGCGGCGAGTCTCCTTGGAAGCCACATGGGTCTTGTACTGCCCCTTTGCCTGCATATAGAATAACATCTTCATCTTGTTCTTCAGTCACTTAGCCCAAGATGGCTCAGAAGTGGGAGGGGTGTAGCCCTCAGAGTTTTCCTCGTTTGCTGCCTCCTCCTCATGCTCATCTGCACCCACGTCCATGTTAGCCACAGCATCAGCACGAGAGGTAGTGTTGACCCACTGAGTCTTGATACGGAGGTTGATGGGCTCATGCCGGATCCAACTAGGGGCCTCAAAATCATCCAGAGGGTAGAGCTGCTCCCAAGTTGCTAAGATCAACTGAAACAGATAAGGTCCATAGATGGGGACCTTGCGGTTGTAGACCGCAAACCGAAGCTCATTCCACATGATATGTGAGACATCAAGTGGTAGTGTTTGAAAGTTGCAAGCGTCTGCACATAGGAGCATCATATCCACAAGATAGGCATGCACCTTGTCCTTGTCCCCAATGCGTGGGAAGAGAGTGTTGCGGAAGATCCGGTGCATGATGTCGAGAAAGGAGTTGAGTACCCAAGTTGTCTTGTTATTGGAGAGCTTCTTCTCCACATAGAAGGGCAAAAGCTTGTTCTTGTTTGCATACTCAGAATTGGCATGAGGGCGAACACCTTGGGGTGTGGCGAGCCCCTCATCCGGAACCCCAAGCAAAGTCATGAATTCCTTCCAAGTAGCAGTCAGCTGTCGACCATTGGTCATCCAAGTCATGGTCCTGTCCTCATTGGGATGAAAATGCACTGAGGCAAAGAACTGAGCAATGATCTCAGGATCAAAGTCTTTGTGGAATGAGATGATATGTTCAATGCCAAATTGCTCCACGAGGTCTAAAGCTTCACCAAAGTATTCCCGATGCTTATCTTGCCTCATGTGATGCATGTTGATCCACTTCACCTCCACATAGGTGTTTTGCTTGGCCTTGATGACATCTAGAAAGATGAGATTCTGTTGCTTGGTCTAGAATAGCTCATTCCCTCGAAAGTTGGCACGAGGGTTTCCATATGGATTGGTCTTCCTCCGAGCGATGAACTCAGCAAGAGGTATCTCATCCATACCCATGGTGGGTTCCTTCTCTTTGGTGGTGGTGGTCTTGGTTCTGCGTTGGGGGGCATTGGAGCCCTCTGCTGCCTCTGAGTTGCGCATATGCTTGGATCCCGTGTTACAGCTTGGATTGGAGCGGCGAGCCGGAGCACCTGAGCCACCACCTAAAACACACACCACAAAACAAACACACACGAAACGCGAGAAGGATCAATGCAAAGATCACAAAAGAAAAATGGGTGAAACAAGTAGACATAGTACGTGAGAAGTGCCACAGGAGGGATTTGAGACAATGGTAGTAGCGTGTGTTGCGCCACGTGCGGTAGTACCGCTCCGAGGAGCGGTAGTACCGCACTAGCAGGGCGGTAGTACCGGACGCACGGTAGTACCGCACGGTTGCAGATACGTAATGGCCATGGAGATCTGAGCACAACCGTGTCAACACGCGGTACTATGGTCGATCAAATCCATCACGGGACAACTAAAGCAAGTACCATCACTACACAAAACCACTCTCCTATACCCGACTCTTGCAAAGATTTGACCTAAAATCTCACGAACAACTTGCATCTCCCCAAGACCTAAAAACAACAAGACGAACAAGAAAAAGGAAGGGATTGGGGAGAAACCTTGATCCATGGCAAGAGGGAGTGGTGGGGAACGATCCCACCGGTTGGAATCCGAGGAGAGCGGCCGGAGACGCAGATCCGGCGAGGACCTCCGGCGCCGTTCTTGAGCGAGAGAGAGAGAGAGAGAGAGAGAGAGAGAGAGAGAGAGAGACGGAGTGGGGAGAGAGAAGAATGGGTATGGGGGAGTTAGAACTCCCCCTGCCCGTGTTTAACCCCCACGCCCTTTGATCGCACAGTAGTACCGCATGTCATTGCGGTAGTACCGCCCCGGGCGGAAGTACCGCACCGTGGCTTTAGTACCGCTCCCCCAGGCGGCAGTAAAAAATTTCTGCCATGCTGGGTGCGGAAGTACCATGCACTCCTCACGCGGTAGTACCGCACGTCATTGCGGTAGCACCGCCTGAGCGGAAGTACCGCACTGAGGCCGTAGTACCGCTGCCCCCAGGCGGCAGAAAAAAATTCTGCCGCGCTGGGTGCGGAAGTACCGTGCGCTCCCATCGCGGTAGTACCGTGGCAGGCCACGGTAGTACCGTGAGCTCAAGAAAAAGCAGTTTCAACCAACCAAGAGAACAACGAAGCACTGAACCTTCAAGCGAAATACCACACCAATGAGCTAACACACAGGACACCACAAGCACAAGCTCAGCACAAAGGAGGAGAAGCAAGAGACAACACAGACCAAAAATGAGACACAAGCTCTCCAAGGAGAGGGCGTGGCCGGAGCCACCTATGTTTGAGTCAATTGGTATGGCACCACGAAGAATTATCCTTGGGACCATGACCAAAACTCGTCTTTGAAGCACAAGTACCATCAAAAATGGCTAATGTGAAAGAGTTGATCGCTTTATGCATAATGGGGGAGGGAGAGTTCATTGAGAGAACAACACTCCCCCTATGTCCATGCCTGCACCTAGATTAGACAACAAGTTGAGTGTGGTGGGTTGTGCAAGGGTTCAAGCAACATTGCTCAAATCAATGATATTTAGCTCATGCCTTAGCTCGCGAAATCTTGCTTCATCCAAAGGCTTCATGAAAATATCTGCGAGGTTATCATGGGTGTTGACGTAGTTGAGCTCGGTCTCCCCTCGCCTAATGTGATCCCGGATGAAGTGATACCGAATATCAATATGCTTCGTCTTGAAGTGTTCCACTGGGTTGAGAGAAATCTTGATGGCACTTTCATTGTCACACCAAAGAGGCACTTTGTCACAAATGACACCGTAATCCTTTAAAGTTTGCCTCATCCATAAGAGTTGTGCACAACAACTACCGGCAGCCACATACTCTGCTTCCGTGGATGAGAGAGATACGCAACTTTGCTTCTTGGAAGACCAACTCACCAAAGAGCAACCAAGAAATTGGCACCCTCCGGAAGTGGACTTCCTATCCACTTTGTCTCCCGCCCAATCCGAGTCCGAATAACCTACAAGCTTGAAGTTTGCTCCCCTTGGGTACCATAAGCCAAAGTTTGGGGTATGAGCCAAATATTGAAAGATTCGCTTGACCGCCACAAAGTGACTTTCCTTAGGTGCGGCTTGAAACCGTGCACAAATTCCCACACTCAACATGATATCCAGTCTAGATGCACAAAGGTAAAGCAAGGAGCCAATCATGGAGCGATATACCTTTTGATCCACCACTTTACCATTGGGATCAATGTCAAGTTGGCACTTGGTGGGCATGGGAGTGGAAGCCGGCTTGACATCACTTAGCTTGAATCTCTTGAGCATGTCTTGAGTGTATTTGGCTGGGTTGATGAAGGTTCCTTCTCTCCTTTGCTTCACTTCGAACCCGAGAAAGAACTTCAACTCTCCCATGGAAGACATCTCGAACTTTGAGGTCATGAGAGCGGAAAATTCCTCATTGAAAGCTTTGTTAGGGGAACCAAAGATAATATCATCAACATACAATTGGCACACAAACAACTCCCCTTTGACCTTCTTAGTAAAAAGAGTGGGGTCGATTAGCCCAACTTCAAAACCACGATCTTGTAACAACTCGGTAAGGTGGTCATACCACGCACGTGGGGCTTGTTTAAGGCCATAGAGTGCCTTATCGAGTTGATACACATGATCGGGAAAGTAGGGATCCTCGAACCCGGGGGGTTGCTTGACATATACCAATTCATTAATCGGACCATTAAGGAAAGCACTCTTCACATCCATTTGTTGTAACTTAAAGTTATGATGAGAAGCATATGCAATCAACATGCGAATGGATTCAAGACGAGCAACGGGGGCAAAGGTTTCACCGTAGTCGATACCCTCGACTTGGGAGTAGCCTTGTGCTACCAAACGAGCCTTGTTGCGAATGATAATCCCATGAGCATCTTGCTTGTTCTTGAATATCCACTTGGTTCCAATGACATTGTGGTTCTCCGTTGGCCTTGGCACCAATCTCCACACTTTGTTGCGCTCGAAGTTGTTGAGTTCTTCATGCATGGCATTGAGCCAATCCGGATCCTCGAGCGCCTCATAGACCTTTTGGGGTTCAACACAAGAGACAAACGCGTGATGTTCACAATAGTTTGCTAATTGTCTACGAGTGCTTACCCCCTTTCTTAAGCTTCCAAGCACATTTGTCATGAGATGATCCTTGGTGGAGAGCTTGGAAGCAATCTTGGCGGCACGACGCTCCAATTCCTCCTCGGGGGTGAGACGAGGAGTGGTCACTTGATCATCTTGAGCGCCGTCTTGAGCTTGTTCTTGATCTCGAGGAAGCTCTTGATCTTGAACTTGCTCGGAGGAGAGAACTTGGCCTTGGGCATCACTTGATGTTACAACACCATCTTGAGATTGACCTTGCCCTTGGTCTTGTTCTTGAGGTTGAGGGCCTTCACTTTGTTCTTCGGAAGCGTGTGGGTCTTGGGTTGGTGAAGGTTCCACTTGAGTGGAACATTGTCCTTCTCCTTCGGCCACAAGGGGTTCCTCAATGGGTAGGATATGACCAACACCCATTCTTCTTATGGCTTGGGGAGGAATTTCATCACCTACATCACAAGTACCACTTTGCTCCACTTGGGAGCCGTTATTCT
This sequence comes from Triticum aestivum, assembly GCF_018294505.1. NCBI lineage: Eukaryota > Viridiplantae > Streptophyta > Magnoliopsida > Poales > Poaceae > Triticum > Triticum aestivum. The sequence goes on along the minus strand of NC_057803.1, from coordinate 374,529,698 downwards.
CATCAAACTCCACGTTACACGTTTCCTCAATAAGTCCCGTGGACTTATTGAGAACACGGTAAGCATGAGAGTTTGTAGCATAACCAACAAATATGCCCTCATAAGCTCTAGCCTCAAATTTAGACAAACGGACACCTTTCTTGAGAATGAAACACTTACACCCGAACACCCGGAAGTACTTGAGGTTGGGCTTGTTACCGGTGAGTATCTCATATGGAGTCTTGTTCAAGCCTTTGCGGAGGTAGAGCCGATTAGATGCATGACATGCGGTGTTGATGGCTTCGGCCCAAAAGTTGTAGGGAGACTTGAACTCCGCCATCATGGTCCTTGCCGCATCCATCAACGTCCGGTTCTTCCTCTCCGCTACACCATTTTGTTGAGGGGTATAAGGTGCGGAATATTGATGCTTGATTCCCTCATCACTCAAAAACTCATCCAAGGTGTAGTTCTTGAACTCGGAGCCGTTGTCACTTCTTATAGTCAAGATCTTTGTATTGTGTTGTCGTTGAGCTTCATTTGCAAAGTCGATGACGGTTTGTTGGGTCTCGCTCTTCCTCTTGAAGAAATATACCCAAGTGTATCTTGAATAGTCATCCACAATCACCAAGCAATACTTTCTACCGCCAAGACTATCAAAGGATGGAGGCCCGAAGAGATCCAAATGAAGGAGCTCCAAAGGCCTCTTCGAGTAGATGATAGTCGTGGGAGGGTGAGCCTTCTCATGTAGCTTTCCTTCGATGCAAGCACTGCAAGCACGATCTTTGGCAAAACTAACATTTGTTAGTCCACGGACATGGTCCCCCTTGAGAAGACTTTGCAAAGATCTCATATTGACGTGGGCTAAACGGCGATGCCAAAGCCATCCCACGTCAACTTAGCCATTAGGCATGTCGCGGTCTTAGTGGGTCGCTTCGAAAAGTTAATCACATAGAGACCGTTCTCGACATGCCCAACAAAGGCTACTTTAAGAGTCTTGCTCCACAAGAGGGCCATGGTATCAATATCAAAGAAAGTGGCAAAGCCCATGAGTGCTAGTTGACGAACGGAAAGTAAATTGTATGCAAGGGACTCAACAAGCATGACCTTCTCGATCGTAAGATCATGAGAAATGACAACTTTGCCGAGTCCCAATACCTTAGAGGACGAGGCGTCACCCCACTCGACGTTGGTGGGCATGGATGGAATCTTTTGCACGTCCACCACCAAGTCCTTGCTTCCGGTCATATGATTAGTAGCTCCACTATCGAGCAACCATGATCCCCCACCGGAAGCAAACACCTACAAGAGATCAATGCTTGGTTTTAGGTACCCATTTTGTAATGGGTCCTTTGATGTTAGTAACAAGGGTCTTAGGAACCCAAATAGACCATTCAATGTACTCATAAGGAGAACCAACAAATTTGGCATAAACATGCCCATCTCTAGCACGACACAATACATAAGAAGGGTTAAAGTCACCGGCTTTGTTGGGAATGGAAGCGTTGCCCTTCTTGGCATCACTACCCCTCACGGAGTTCTTCTCCTTCTCCTTAGTAGCACCCTCTCCCTCCTTCACAAAAGTTTGCTTGAGAGGAGGAGGTCGTTTGGCCTTGTCATTCTTCTTCTTGTTCTTGGACTTGGGCACGTACCCAATCCCTTCCTTGGCCACAACTCCCTTTTGGTTGGTCAAAAGGTCGTTGAGATTCTTCTCGCCTTGTATGCAAGACACAAGACCTTTCTCAAGTTGCACCTTTAGCTTAGCGTTCTCCTCAACAAGATGCACATGCTCACAACATGGGTTAGTAGCATTTGCATTATCAATTAACATCATACGAGGAAAAGTGGCTTTCTCCTTGGTTAGCTTTACTTGAAGTTGATCATGAGACTCTTTGAGGCTAGCATGAGCACCCTTCAAGACCTTGTGAGCCTTGTCAAGTAGGTCAAACTCCTCTTTGAGTCTAGCAAGATCAACCCCAAGCTTGGCCTTCTCGGAGTTTAGCACATGAGAGACAACAAGAGCATGATCAAAATCTTTCTTTAACTTAGCGTGATCAACGTTGTGTGACTCCTCAAGAGCCAAACGAAGACCACACTCTTCCTCAAGAGCATTGGAAAGATCTGAAATCTCATCGGCATAGTCACGACTATGCCCCTCCATCTTGGAGATAGTATCTTCGTGAGCCTCGATCATGTCATTGGCTTCACCAAGTTGTTCCAAGAGAGCAACAAAATGCTTGTTGGATTTACCCTTGAGTTTACCCATAAAGGACTCAAACTCATTTTCCTCCACATTGGATCCCTCATATTCATCAATGCAATCCGTCAAGGAAGGATTATTAATGATGGTAGTTTTGATGTTGGGGGTTACCTTGTTGGTGGCTTTAGCCATGAGGCACTTGGCGGTGATGTTCTCATTGGGTGAGTCGAAGAGAGACACTCGTGGAGTTTTTGCAATGGCAACGGAGGCCATGGCAACCGACTCACCATCTTCATCATCATCATCATCATCCTCATGGTACTCTTCTTGAACCACCAACGCCTTGTGAGGGATCTTCTTGGTGAAGTTGCTCTTGTTGGGGAAAGACTTGGCTTTGTCCTTTCAGATGAGCTTGCCACCATTGTCTTCCCTCTTCTCATACGGACATTCCGCAACAAAATGGCTCACATTGCCACAAATGTAGCAAGTCCTCACACGTTGCTTGCTCTTCGTGCCACTTGAGTTGTTCTTGTTGAAGTTTGGCCTTGAGTTCTTCTTGCTCCAAAATTGCCTTGAAGCAAGTGCCATGTGTTCATGATAGGCATACTTTGTATCTTCGGGGTTGCTTTCTTCTTCTTCCTCTTCTTCTTCTTCAACACAAACCTTGGCCTTCAATGCAAGGTTGGGCTTCTTTGCCCTTTGAGAGCGAAGCATCGCATTGTCGGCGATCTTGTCCAAGATGTTCATAGCCACAAACTCATCCAACACTTCACTTGAGGTTAAGGTGTGGAAGTCGGACCTTTGACGAATGACGGAGGACATGGCCTTGTGGTAAGGCATCATTGCTTTGAGGAATTTGCGCTTGATCCAATTGTCATCCTTGTCCTTCCTCCCATGATCTCGGAGTGAGACCGCGAGTTTGGTTACTCTCCGATAAAGCTCACGAGGTTCTTCATATTCTTTCATAGAAAACTCATCGGCTTCATCTTTCACTATTTCATAGTTGGAGCGTTGAATGCTTGCACTTCCCCGGTAGAGAGAGACAACACAAAGCCATGCATCTTTGGCCAAGGCGAATGGCCGAAGATGAGGTAGATCTTCATGTGGAATTGCATCTTGGATGATGAAGAGAGCATTCTCATTGAATTGATTATCCGCGGCTTCTCGAGGAGTGAAGTTGCTTGGGTCATGCGAATAGAAACCTTCTTCAATGATTATCCAAAGATTAGTATTCACATGATTTAAATGACGCTTAAAGCGATAAACCCAAGAATCAAAGTCCTCATTTTTCACAATCTTAGGGGAGGACCGGCATGATTCAAATGAGTGGAAGGAATCGGTCCACCATAAACAAGTGGTGGTTACACATGGGCAAAGATGCCGGTGCCATTTTTACCACTAGAAAAAGGAGCATTTTCACTACTAGCTTCCCCCTTGTCGGAGTTAGCATCCGTCACCTTGTCGATGGGATCACCCACTTTCAACGGTGCGGTGGATAGTTTAAGCCCTTCAATGAATTTAGTAAACATGCTTTCAACCTCGGTCGTAATGGAGGTTTTCAATGTCTTCAAGGCCACATTGAATTCCTCACAAGAGACCGAGGTTCCCCCATCGCCCATAGACGAGATCAGATTCACACCGGAGTATTCCTCCACACCGTCTACGGTATCAACCATACTCTTCGGACGGTAAAGTCCTTAGTAAAGAGAGGAGGCTCTGAAACTAATTGAAAGGATCGATATGGTTGACTAGAGGGGGCGGTGAATAGGCAACTAACAATTTTTAGCTTTTCTTTACCAAATTAAACTTTGCATAAAATTAGGTTGTCTAGATGTGCAACTAGGTGAGCAACCAATATGATGCAACAACAACGAACACACAAGCAAGCAAGAGAAGTAACGCTAATAAGCTTGCACAAGTAAAGGTGAGAGATAACCAAGAGTGGACCCGGTGAAGATGAGGATGTGTTACCAAAGTTCCTTACTTTTGAGGGGAAGTACGTCTCCGTTAGAGCGGTGTGGAGGCACAATGCTCCCCAAAAAGCCACTAGGGCCACCGTATTCTCCTCACGCCCTCACACAATGCGAGATGCCGTGATTCCACTATTGGTGCCCTTGGAGGCGGCGACCGGACCTTTACAAACAAGGTTGGGGCTATCTCCACAACTTAGTCGGAGGCTCCCAACAACACCATGAAGCTTCACCACAATGGACTATGGCTCCGTGGTGACCTCAACCGTCTAGGGTGCTCAAACACCCAAGAGTAACAAGATCCGCTAGGGATTGGTGGGGGATTCAAATTTCTCTTGGTGGAAGTGTAGATCGGGGCCTTCTCAACCAATCCCGAGCAAATCAACAAGTTTGATTGGCTAGGGAGAGATATCGGGCGAAAATGGAGCTTAGAGCATTAATGGAGCTTAGAGGTGGAAGAGGTAATCAACTAGAGGAAGAAGACACCCCTTATATAGTATAAGAACAAATCCAACCGTTATCCACCAACTCAGCCTGCGCAGTGCGGTACTACCGTACCAGAGGCGCAGTACTACCGTAGGGGCACGCGGAACTACCGCAGGGCCCGCGGTACTACCGCCCATGCAGCAGAGACCAGACCAGCCCAAAATGCACTATGGCAGAGGGTGGCAGTACTGCTGGCGCGGTACTACCGCGCCCCCTTGCAGTACTACCGCAAGGCAGGAACTGTCCAGATATGGGAAGGCACAAATATAATAAATTACATCCGTGGCTACTTCTGCTGAGTTGGAGTCGATGCAAAAACCCGAAACGGTAGTACCATAAGCCAGCAGCGGTACTATCGCGCTAGGCGCGGATGAAAAAAATTTCATCCGCCCCTTACTGCCGCATACTTGCGGAACTAAGCTAGATACCACGGTACTATCATGCCCGGTTCGCGGTACTACCATGATGGGTGTCACCCACTAGGGAGAGGGTGACAATTCCTGGACTCCGGCCACAGTACTACCGCTTGCCAGGAAGCGGTAGTACCGTGGGCACTTGCGGTACTACCGCACCGGTGGACAGTACTACCCCAAGGGCCTGCGGTACTACCTCTCAAAGGAGCAGTACTACCACACGCCCTAGTTCAGCAAGCACGAGCAATATTTGCAAAGACAAGGAAAACATAGGAAGCTCCATAGGCTAGAAGAAAAGGAGGTACAAAGGAAGATGTGTACGTGATGAATCCACCCACCCTTTCCAATGCGGACCCCCTCTTAATAGTACATCTTCCCTATGACTCAATATCACCGAAAAGAAACGAAGAGAAACGCCGTATTCCATAGCCTTCGAGGGGAACCAAATCATCTTGTGCCTTAGTCAATATATATCTGAAATATTCGATGCACATAATTAGTCCGCGAAAGTATTGTCATCAATCACCAAAACCAACTATGGGATAAAATGCCCTTATAGGTATCTAAGAGTACTTGAAGGTTATAGTGATGCAAATTGGATATCTGATGCTGATGAGCTTAAAGCGACAAGTGGTTATGTGTTTACACTTGGTGGTGTTGCTGTTTCCTAGAAGTCTTGCAAACAAGCCATCTTAACAAGGTGAGCAATGGAAGCAAAACTCCCAGCATTAGACACAACAACAATTGAAGAGAATGGCTTCAATAACTTTTGATGGACTTCCCGATGGTTGAAAAACCAATACCAGCTATTCTAATGAACTATGATAATCAAACTGTGATCGTCAAGGTAAAGAGTTCTAAGGATAATAAGATGTCATCAAGACATGCTAGAAGGAGACTGAAATTTGTCAGGTTCATGAGAAACTCCGGAGTTATAGTGTTGGACTATATAAACACACCAAAGAATCTGGCGGATCCCTTCACAGAGGGTTTATCACAAAATGTGATAGATAATGCATCGAAGGAAATGGGATTGAGACCCACTATATAAGTTGTTCATGGTCGTCCCATTCTTTGTGATCGGAGATCCCATGAATTAGAATTGGCGAGACAAGCTTTTGGATAACTAAGAGGAGAATATTAATTTTATAAATATCTACTCCATTATGACGCAATTCTCTCCTAATCTGTATGGTAGGCTGATATTTATCTTAATGTGTTTTGAATGGCTTGGGTAGGCAAATATGTTGTCCTACAGAACATCTAGAAAGAACACACCTATATGAGTTAGGTTATTAAACATCACAGTCTTTGAGAGTTGGGTGCCACTTGTGCGTGTCGGTCCTAAACAAACGGTTTCAACCCCTTTCCGCGACGGCATTTGGAACCGTCGCCAAGTGAGTGTGTGCGATAGGGTGTCCTTCCCACACAACCTATAAATAGTCGGGGATAGGCCCTCCTGGGACCCTGTCGGCATTCTGGGAACGGGGGTCCCCAGACTTGCCTGCCTGCGGCCCGCGGTGTGGCTCCGTCAGCAGCCCTGTACGGCCCATCTTCACCAACAAACACTCAAGACCCTCGCGAGGCGGACGATGCAAGACCTCCTCAGGGGCGGCCTCACCAGGCCGACTCGCGAGGAGCAGAGAGGTCAAGGCAAGGGATACCTCGCGAGGTTTGTGTGACGCAAGCCATGACGACTGGAGCCAGGCAGGTGCCAGCGTGCGCAATGCCCTTGTTTCCTCTTTGGCGCTAAAGGGGGAAGCACATGCGAGGAGTCCCGAGGCATCAGGCAAAGATTTCCATATCGGTGCAACAAGACCAAGACCAGCAGGATAGCAAGACGGAGGTCACCATGTAGCCCAAGGCGGCGTCACCGCCAGAGCCTTTGGCAGGCGAAGACTACTTTTCTCAGGATAGCTTGTACTAGCTGTCCCTGAGGGAGTCCTGGATTAGGGGGTCTCCGGACAGCCGGACTATTGGACTATGAAGATACAAGATTGAAGACTTCGTCCCGTGCCCGGATGGGACTCTATTTGGCGTGGAAGGCAAGCTAGGCAATACGGATATGTATATCTCCTCCTTTGTAACCGACCTTGTGTAACCCTAGCCCCCTCCGGTGTTTATATAAACCAGAGGGTTTTAGTCCGTAGGACAACATACAATCATACCATAGGCTAGCTTCTAGGGTTTAGCCTCTCCGATCTCGTGGTAGATCAACTCTTGTACTACTCATATTATCAATAATAATCAAGCAGGACGTAGGGTTTTACCTCCATCAAGAGGGCCCGAACCTGGGTAAAACATCGTGTCCCCAGCCTCCTGTTACCACCCGCCTTAGACGCACAGTTCGGGACCCCCTACCCGAGATCCGCCGGTTTTGACACCGACATTGGTGCTTTCATTGAGAGTTCCTCTGTGTCGTCGCCGTTAGGCTTGATGGCTCCTTCGATCATCGATAGCGATGCAGTCCAGGGTGAGAATTTTCTCCCCGGACAGATCTTTATATTTGGCGGCTTCGCACTGCAGGCCAACTCGCTTGGCCATCTGGAGAAGATCGAGAGTTACGCCCCTGGCCATCAAGTCAGGTTTGGAAGCTTAAACTACACGGCCGATATCCGCGGAGACTTGATCTTCGACGGATTCGAGCCCCTGCCTAGTGCGCCACATGGCCACGATGAGCATGATCTAGCTCTGCCATCGGACAATGTTCAGGAGATCGCGCTGGCAACCGCTCCGACCCTCAATTCGGAGCCAGCTGTGCCTTCCATGGGCAGGTGGATAGACCCCGCCACGAAGGCCGCACTCTCGTCGGCGATCGAGCCGAGTATCGACCTTACCCTTCATGAGAGCCGTGACGCTGAACTACCAGATTCCTCACCGGCCACGGACTCCCAACCGCCTGCACCCATCGAATCCAATTGGGCACCGATCATGGAGTTTACCTCCGTGGATATCTTTCAGCACTCGCCCTTCGGCGACATACTGAACTCATTAAGGTCTCTCTCCTTGTAAGGAGAGTCCTGGCTGAACTATGTCCGGCAGGATTGGGATGCGGATGACGAAGAAATTCTCCGCCCACCCACAACCCACTTAGTAGCCACTGTCGACGACTTAACCGACATGCTCGACTTCGACTCCGAAGACATCGATGGCATGGACGACGATGCGGGAGGCGAAGAGGAACCACTGCCCACCGGGCACTGGACAGCCACCTCATCATATGATATATACATGGTGGACACACCCAAAGAAGGCAATGACGATGAGACAATGGAGGATGACCCCTCCAAAAAGCAACCCAAGCGCCAGCGTCAGTGGTGCCGCTCTAAGTCTCGCCAAAGCAAAAGCGGTGACCCCGGGACAGGAGATAATAGCACTCCAGACAGTGCCGAAGACAACAACAATCCCCTCCAACAAGATTTAGGGCAGGAGGATGGAGAAGCCAGCCCTCTAGAGAGAGCGGCAGATGGAGAGGCGAAGGATGATAATTACATGCCTCCCTCCGAAGACGAGGCAAGCCTCGACGATGACGAATTCGTCGTGCCTGAGGATCCCGTCGAACAAGAGCGCTTCAAGCGCCGGCTTATAGCCACGACAAATAGCCTTAAGAAAAAGCAACAACAACTTCAAGCTGATCAAGATTTGCTAGCTGACAGATGGACTGAAGTTCTTGCGGCCGAGGAATATAAACTCGAACGCCCCTCCAAGAGTTACCCAAAGCGTAGGTTGCTACCGCGACTAGAGGAGGAAGCACTCAGACCTACATCTCCAGCATATGATGCGGCTGACCGGCCACCTCGTGGCCGCAATAGAGAGGCATTTCAGCCAAAAACCCAGCCCGCACCCCGACGCCACTTAAATAAAAATGACAAGACTCGGGGAAACATGCTAGATCTGCGAGACATATTGGAGGACAAAGCAAAACATGCAAGATCGATCTACGGATCACGAGGGCGCACCACTATGCGAAACGATAACTTCCACGCGGATACAGTAAAAGTAAATCCGGCCGGGCCGAACACAGCGGGCAAGACTCATTTGAGATGCGTCGCGATATATCCCAGTACAGAGGCGCCGCACACCCCCTATGCTTCACAGACGAAGTAATGGATCACCAAATCCCAGAGGGTTTCAAACCCGTAAATATCGAATCATATGACGGCACAACAGATCCTGCGGTATGGATCAAGGATTTCCTCCTGCACATCCACATGGCCCGATCAAATATCTCCCACTCAAGCTCAAAGGACCAACTCGGCATTGGCTCAATAGCTTGCCAGAGAGTCCAGTGGCTGTTGGGAAGATCTGGAAGCCGCATTCCTCGACAACTTCTAGGGCACTTATGTGCGACCGCCGAATGCCGATGACTTCAGCCACATAATTCAGCAGCCAGAGGAGTCGGCCAGGCAATTCTGGACACGGTTCCTAACAAAGAAGAATCAAATCGTCAACTGTCCGGAGGCAGAAGCCCTAGCAGCTTTTAAACATAACATCCGCGACGAGTGGCTCGCCCGGCATCTTGGCCAGGAAAAGCCGAAATCTATGGCAGCCCTCACGACACTCATGACCCGCTTTTGTGCAGGAGAAGACAGCTGGCTGGCTCGCAGCAATAACATATCAAAGAACCATGGTACTTCGGATACCAAGGATGGCAATGGCAGGTCACGTCGTAACAAACATAAGCGCTGCATTAACAGTGACAATACCGAGGATACGACAGTCAATGCCGGATTCAAAGGCTCTAAAACCGGTCAGCGGAAAAAGCCATTCAAAAGAAGCACTCCGGGTCCGTCCAGTTTCGACCGTATACTCGACCGCTCGTGTCAAATACACGGCAACCCCGACAAGCCAGCCAACCACACCAATAGGGATTGTTGGGTGTTCAAGCAGGCCGGCAAGTTAAATGCCAAAAACGAAGATAAGGGGTCACATAGCAATGATGATGAGGAGCCCCGGCAGCCGAACACCGGAGCACAGAAGAGGTTCCCCCCACAAGTGCGGACGGTGAACATGATATACACAACCCACATCCCCAAGAGGGAGCGGAAGCGTGCGCTAAGGGATGTATATGCGTTGGAGCCAGTCGCCCCAAAGTTCAACCCATAGTCCTCTTGTCTGATCACCTTCGATCGCAGGGACCACCCCACTAGTATCCGTCATGGCGGATTCGCCGCACTGGTCCTAGACCCAATCATTGACGTATTTCACCTCACTCGAGTCCTTATGGATGGCGGCAGTAGCTTGAACCTGCTTTACCAGGACAAAGTGCGCAAAATGGGTATAGACCCCTCAAGGATCAAACCCACAAAAACGACCTTCAAAGGCGTCATACCAGGTGTAGAGGCCCATTGCACAGGCTCAGTCACACTGGAAGTGGTCTTCAGATCCTCGGATAACTTCTGAAGCGAAGAGTTAATCTTCGATATAGTCCCGTTCCGTAGTGGCTATCATGCACTGCTCGGGCGAACCGCATTTGCGAGATTCAATGCGGTACCACATTATGCATACCTCAAGCTCAAGATGCCAGGACCTCGGGGGGTCTTCACAGTTAATGGAAACACAAAGCGCTCTCTCTGCATGGAGGATCACACTGCGGCCCTCGCAGCAGAAGCGCAAAGCAGCCTCTTAAGGCAATCCACTAGTTCGGCGATTAAGGACCCGAACACCTTCAAGCGCGCCCGGAGTAATCGGCAACAAGACCGCCTGCCACGTTCTGAGCTCGCATAGCAATGCGGCCCCCACCCCGGTCCTAGCCAAACAGCGAAATCCATGCCACGCGTACACAATTACGCATTAAAAATACCATGGGCATAGGTGGGGAGGGGGGCACGACTACGGCACCCCCCAAGACATGGCTCAACCGCTCTAGGGGCTTCCCGCTCTATTATTTTTCTCTTTCAAGACTTTAATCTCTGGAAATCCTGTCCAGCAGTATGATTGCCGGACACATGATGCAGCAACCAAGGAGGCAGAAAGCTATGTCGCACCATGGAACTCCCAGGTGGATTACGATAACGAGTGAAATACTTGCTTTAATACCATTCCTCAGCTTGCCCTTGGAAGGGACATGTCAAATAGTCCTACTTTTTGCTTATCGCACTACTTGTATCATTCAGCTTTAACACACCTTTTTGAATAAACAATGCATAGCACTAAGACTATTATTGCATTCTTCTTCTTCTTATATATATATATATGTTCATTCATGACATCCAGCACCCGTACACTCTGGTACGGCCAATACGCCAGGGGCTTAATCATACCCCATAATACGGCATGAGAAGTCCGAACACTTTCGATAGTGCGGCACCCCGAACTTATAGCACTATATGCATCAACTCTGAATCATGTCTTGGGTCAATAGTTGGGTTTGCCCGGCTCCCATGTTTTGGTACCTTACGTTCCGCTATATCGGCTAAGGTAGCACTGGGAGAACTACTGCGATTGTGCCCCGGTTCTGCTGGGCTAACCACCTCTGTAGAGAAAGCTAAAACTGATTGTCATGATAAGGCGAGAGACTGGTCGCTGTTCGAGAGGTTTCGAGTCCCTAAAGACTTATGCCGCTTAGAGTGAGGAGTTGGCTTTGTCCGGCTTAAGGTGTGTATAGCGCCCTGAATTCGGCCTTCCGAATACTAGGGGCTTCGCCGAAATTTAAAATTATAGAATTCTATGGCTAAGTGAGAGTGACAAAGCATTATAGTCCGATTGCCTTGTTCGTTGTGCTGAGCACCTTCCTCGAAGGACCCAAAAATGGGAGCAAGAGTGCTCAGGTTTATCCCGAACACCCCAGCACTCGTGGCATGGGGGCAGAAGCCAATGACTAGCAATCTCTCAGATTTGATAAATAGTCGAACAGAAGGTAATATTTTAAATTCAAACAAGCGTTGCATAGCGCATATGAACAAGTTTTCATAATACAGGATCACACAAGCAAGTTCATTCAAATATTACATCTTTCACACACTCGTTCGCTACAAGACGGGCACCCTTTAGGACACCCTCATAATACATCTAGGGGTGGCAATGCTCCTTGCCCTGCGGCGGCACCTCCTTCACTAGCTTCATGGCATCCATCTTGGCCCAATGCACCTTCGCACGAGCGAAAGCCCGGCGTGCACCTTCGATGCAGATGGACCGCTTGATGACTTCAAGCCATGGGTAGGCATCCACAAGCCGCCTCACCATGCCGAAGTAGCTCTTGGGAAGGGCGTCGCCAGGCCACATCTGGACTATAAATCCCTTCATGGCCTGTTCGGCCGCCTTGTGCAGCTCGACCAGTTGCTTCAGCTAGTCGCTCATAGGCATCCTGTGTTCGATTCCAGTATACTGAGACCAGAACAGCTTCTTCGTCGAGCATCCCTCCTCGGCCTGGTAAAACTTTGCAGCATCCGATATGCTGCGGGGCAAATCTGCGAATGCTCTTGGAGAGCTCCGGACTCGGGTAAGTAACAAGTAATTTACTTTCACATGCTTGCTTTGCATATTGAATGCCTTACCCACCGCTATCTTCCTCATCGCCTCAATCTCCTGGAGGGCCTTGTGGGCTTCAGCCTTGGCATTCTTTGCACTCTCAAGGGCCGCGGCAAGCTCAGACTCTCGCGTCTTTGAGTCAATCTCCAATGCCTCGTGCTTCGTCACAAGAGCTTGGAGCTCTTGCTGCACCTCGCCCATCCGTGCCTCTTTCTTTTCCCGCTTGGTGCGCTCCTGGGACGCTTTGTTTTCGGCCTCGGACAGCGCTTGCTTCAGGGTCGCCACTTCGGTCGTGGCCCCTGGCAAATTCATGATGATCCTGTCATTTTGCAATCGCATCTTTTTATATATATATATATCTATAGACTAGGTATTACTTACCTTTGTTCTCCTCGACCTGCCTCTTAGCAAGGTCGATCTCTTTCTCGGACCCCTCGAGGTCCTGCTTCAGAGCGGCGACCTCCGCAGTGAGTGCGGCACAGGTCAGCAGCGAAGCCTGCATATGCATATAGACATACTTATGTTAGACTCCTGCAGATATTATTTGATCCTCTATTTGGCTTTTCTTTGTGAACACCAAACAGAGCATCAGGGGCTACTGTCTATGCGGTAATATTTTTCCTATATATTAAAATACTTACCTCAAAGCCTGTTAGAAGGCTGGCACAGGCTTCAGTCAGTCTGCTCTTGGCGGGCTGAACCTTCTTGATCACCGCACTCATAATAGTGCAGTGCTCTTTGTCTATGGAAGCGCCGCGAAGCGCTCCCAGCAGGTTGTCCGGTGCCTCTGGATGGACAGAGGTCACCGGCACGGGCGTCTTACCCCTTTTGGAAGGGGGTCGCCTGCCCGATTCCGGAACCACTGGAGGTTCCGGCGCGGTGTTCGGCTGAGAGCCGAGCTTGGAGCCCCCGGGAGCCTTGCTCCCTTTGCTCCTAGAGTCCGGAAGGTCGCCTTGAGGCACCTCCGGGACTGTCTCCCCCCGGCTCGGTGCCCCTTGAGACAACACCTCGGCATTGTCCATAGGGAAATGGGAGGAGGCGGTTGGAAGTGGATCACTATCCATATCCGACGAATCCAAGGAGCCATTCGACGAGGATACGTCGATACGGGCTTGGGCGGTCTGCATAATCATATTCGGCATTAGGAGAAGCAGTGTGACAAATGAATGCTATGAGTTACTCTGGTATCCAAATACTTACGACTTCGCCAGGGGCTTGGCCCTGAGCAACCACTCGTCTTCGCCTTTGGCGGCGGCGGTGGAGCAGTCCGGAAGGAGAGTCCTTCCTTTCTTGGCCCCTTCGGCCTCCCCGGTTGGGGCGGCCTTCCTTTTCTTGTCTCCCCCGGCTGGAGGGAGAGCATCTTCATCTTCCTCCTCCTCATCTTCATGGGAGGAGTGCGTCGTGGAGTTATCGGATGATGAGTCCGATACCACATGGTGCCGGGAACTCTTTCGGGTTGCCTTGGCCTTCTTCTTGGTCTTCTTCGGCACCTTATAAGCAGTCGGAGTCAGCATCTCCGTCAGGAGAGCGCCCGCAGTGTCTTCAGGCAGAGGGGTCGGACAGTCGATCTGCTCCGATGCCTCCACCCAGTCTTGTTAAAGGCATGAGAGCTCAGACCCCGCACAGGGTTAAGCTATGGGAAATAAATATCATGCCAAATGTACAGAACTTACCGGATTTGCAGGGCGCTTCGGGCTTAGCCCACGGTCCTCAGTGAGAGAGGGAGGGACCTCGGTGCCCTTGAACAGCACCCTCCAGATGTCTTTGTGCGTCGTGTCGAAGAGCTCGCTTAGAGTATGGTGCCGGGCCGGGTCGAACTCCCATAAGTTGAAATCCCGTTGCTGACACGGGAGGATCCGGCGGAAGAGCATGACTTGGACTATGTTGACAAGCTTAAGTTTCTTGCTTGTCATGTTCTGAATACATTTCTGGAGTCCGTCCAGCTCCACCGATGAACCCTAGGACAGGCCCTTCTCCTTCTAGGAAGTGAGCCGCGTGGGGATTTCGGATCGAAACTTGGGGGCCGCTGCCCAGTTGGTGTCGCGCGGCTCGGTGATGTAGAACCACCCTGACTGCCACCCCTTTATGGTCTCCATGAAGGAGCCCTCGAGCCATGTAACGTTGGGCATCTTGCCCACCATGGCTTCACTGCATTCCGCCTGTTGGCCACCCATCACCTTCGGCTTGATATTGAAGGTCTTCAGCCATAGGCCGAAGTGGGGCCGGATGCGGAGGAAGGCCTCGCACACGATGATGAACGCCGAGATGTTGAGGATGAAGTTCGGGGCCAGATCATGAAAGTCCAGCCCATAGTAGAACATGAGGCCGCGGACAAATGGATGGAGGGGAAACCCTAGTCCACGGACGAAGTGGTGGAGGAAGACCACCCTCTCATGGGGTTCTGGGGTAGGGATGACCTACCATGCGGCTGGCAGCCGGTGCGTGATATCCGCGGCTAAGTATCCGGCTCCGCGTAACTTTTTGATGTGCCCCTCCATGACGGAGGAGGCCATCCACTTGCCTCCCGCTCCGGACATGTTTGGAGAGAGTTGAGGAGGAGGATGCAGACTTGGGCGCTGGAGCTCGAGTGCGCGAGAATGGATGAGCAAGGAGGAAGAAGGCGTGGGTAGAAAAAGGTGAGATCTTATCCCTTTATAAGGGCGGACTAAACTATGCGCCTCCACTAGCCTGGTAAAACTCGCTTGTCCACCAAGCGCCGTAATTGATGGTGCGGTTGGGTTACCCACGTCTGTATTGATGAGAATCCCGTAATAAGGGGAACACGATCTCCCCTTTGACAAGACGTGTCAAGAAACCGCCTCGTGTTATGTGCGGGGCTGGTTAAAGAAAACCGGTTCAAATAATTACCAGGCCGTGGCGTGATGTCATGCTGCCAAAACATGTCAGCAGATTAGATTTGTGGAAATATTATTCTCTCTACGGTGGTATGTGGAACTTATTTTGCAGGGTCGGACACTATCCTTCTATTCAAACTCTTCTGTGGTGTATTCGGAGGAGGAACCCGCCTTGCAATGCCGAAGACAACACTGTGCGCCGGACTCATCATCATTGAAGCCTGGTTCAGGGGCTACTGAGGGAGTCCTGGGTTAGGGGGTCTCCGAACAGCCGGACTATATCCTTTGGACAGACTGTTGGACTATGAACATACAAGATTGAAGACTTCGTCCCGTGTCCGGATGGGACTCTACTTGGCGTGGAAGGCAAGCTAGGCAATACGGATATGTATATCTCCTCCTTTGTAACCGACCTTGTGTAAACCTAGCCCCCTCCAGTGTCTATATAAACCAGAGGGTTTTAGTCTGTAGGACAACATACAATCATACCATAGGCTAGCTTCTAGGATTTAGCCTCTCCGATCTCGTGGTAGATCAACTCTTGTACTACTCATATTATCAAGAATAATCAAGCAGCACGTAGGGTTTTACCTCCATCAAGAGGGCCCGAACCTGGGTAAAACATCGTGTCCCCAGCCTCCTGTTACCATCCGCCTTAGACGCACAGTTCGGGACCCCCTACCTGAGATCCGCCGGTTTTGACACCGACAGTCCCCCTTTAAATTGGCCGTTGTGGGATCCCTTCCCGCCTAATATTTGGGAAGAGGACCCAGGCCTCTATAAATAGGACTAGCCACCACCCTAGAGACACAACAATTGATCAGTTGATCTTTTAGCCGTGTGTGATGCCCCCTCCACCATAGTCCACCTCGATAATACTGTAGCGGTGCTTAGGCGAAGCCCTGCGTCGGTATAACATCATCATTGTCACCACACCGTCGTGCGGACAAAACTCTCCCTCAACACTCAGCTGGATCGGAGTTCGAGGGACGTCATCGGGCTAAATGTGTGTTGAACTCGGAGGTGTTATGCGTTCGGTACTTGATCGGTCAGATTGTCAAGACGTACGACTACATCAACCGCGTTGTGCTAATGCTTCCCCTTTCGGTCTACGAGGGTATGTGGAAAACACTCTCCCCTTTCGTTGCTATGCATCACCATGATCTTGCATGTGCGTAGGATTTTTTTGAAATTACTATGTTCCCCAAACAGTGGTATTAGAGCCAGGTTTTATGCGTAGATGTCATATGCACGAGTAGAACACAAGTGATTTGTGGGCGATATAAGTCATACTGCTTACCAGCATGTCATACTTTGGTTCAGTGGTATTGTTGGATGAAGCGGCCTGGACCGACATTACGCGTACGCTTACGCGAGACTGGTTCTACCGACGTGCTTTGCACACAAGTGGCTAGCGGGTGTCAGTTTCTCCAACTTTAGTTGAACCGAGTGTGGCTACGCCCGGTCCTTGCGAAGGTTAAAACAGCACCAACTTGACAAACTATCATTGTGATTTTGATGCGTAGGTAAGAACGGTTCTTGCTAAGCTAGTTGAAGCCACGTAAAATTTGCAACAACAAAGTAGAGGACGTCTAACTTGTTTTTGCAGGGCATGTTGTGATGTGATATGGTCAAGACATGATGCTAAATTTATTGTATGAGATGATCATGTTTTGTAACCGAGTTATCGGCAACTGGCAGGAGCCATATGGTTGTCGCTTTATTGCATGCAATGCAATCGCCCTGTAAATGCTTTAGTTTGTCACTAAGTGGTAGCGATAGTCGTAGAAGCATAATATTGGCGAAACAACAATGATACTACAATGGAGATCAAGGTGTCGCGCCGGTGACGATGGTGATCATGACAGGTGCTTCGGAGATGGAGATCACAAGCACAAGATGATGATGGCCATATCATATCACTTATATTGATTGCATGTGATGTTTATCTTTTATGCATCTTATCTTGCTTTGATTGACGGTAGCATTATAAGATGATCCCTCACTAAATTATCAAAGTATACATGTTCTCCCTGGGTATGCACCGTTGCGAAAGTTCTTCGTGCTGAGACACCACGTGATGATCGGGTGTGATAGGCTCTACATTCAAATACAACGGGTGCAAAACAGTTGCACACGCGGAATACTCAGGTTAAACTTGATGAGCCTAGCATATAACAGATATGGCCTCGGAACACGGAGACCAAAAGGTCGAGCGTGAATCATATAGTAGATATGATCAACAAAGTGATGTTCACCGTTGAAACTACTCCATCTAACGTGATGATCGGACATGGTTTAGTTGATATGGATCACGTGATCACTTAGAGGATTAGAGGGATGTCTATCTAAGTGGGAGTTGTTAAGTAATATGATTAATTGAACTTAAATTTATCATGAACTTAGTACCTGATAGTATCTTGCTTGTCTATGTTGATTGTAGATAGATGGCCCGTGCTGTTGCTCCGTTGAATTTTAATGCGTTCCTTGAGAAAGCAAAGTTGAAAGATGATGGTAGCAATTACATGGACTGGGTCCATAACTTGAGGATTATCCTCATTGCTGCACAGAAAAATTACATCCTGGAAGCATCGCTAGGTATACCACCTGCACCAGCAACTGCAGACATTGTGAATGCCTGGCAGTCACGTGTTGATGACTACTCGATAGTTCAGTGTGCCATGCTTTCCGGCTTAGAACCAAGACTTCAACGATGTTTTGAATGCCATGGAGCATATGAGATGTTCTAGGAGTTGAAGTTGACATTTCAAAAGAATGCCCGGATTGAGAGATATGAAGTCTCCAATAAGTTCTACAACTATAAGATGGAGGAGAATAGTTCTGTCAGTGAGCATATACTCAAGATCTCTGGGTACTGCAATCACTTCATTCAACTGGTAGTTAATCTTCCGGATGATAGCGTCATTGACAAAATTCTCCAATCACTGCCACCAAGCTACAAGAGCTTCGTGATGAACTATAATATGCAAGGGATGGATAAGACAATTCCTGAGCTCTTCGCAATGCGAAAGGCTGCGGAGGTAGAAATCAAGAAGGAGCATCAAGTGTTGATGGTCAATAAGATGACTAGTTTCAAGAAAAAGGGCAAAGGGAAGAAGAAGGGGAACTTCAAGAAGAACAACAAGCAAGTTGCTGCTCGGGAGAAGAAATCCAAGTCTGGACCTAAGCCTAAAACTGAGTGCTTCTACTGCAAGCAGACTGGTCACTGGAAGCGGAACTGCCCCAAGTATTTGGCGGATAAGAAGGATGGCAAGGTGAACAAAGGTATATGTGATATACATGTTATTGATGTGTACCTTACTAATGCTTGCAGTAGCACCTGGGTATTTGATACTGGTTCTGTCGCTAATATTTGCAACTCGAAACAGGGGCTACAGATTAAGCGAAGATTGGCTAAGGACGAGGTAATGATGCGCGTGGGAAATGGTTCCAAAGTCGATGTAATCGCAGTCGGCACGCTACCTCTACATCTACCTTCGGGATTAATATTAGACCTAAACAATTGTTATTTGGTGCCAGCGTTGAGCATGAACATTATATCTGGATCTTGTTTGATGCGAGACGGTTATTCATTGAAAACAGAGAATAATGGTTGTTCTATTTATATGAGTAATATCTTTTATGGTCATGCACCCTTTACGAGTGGTCTATTTTTGTTGAATCTCGATAGTAGTGATACACATATTCATAATATTGAGGCCAAAAGATGCAGAGTTGATAATGATAGTGCAACTTATTTGTGGCACTGCCGTTTAGGTCATATCGGTGTAAAGCGCATGACGAAACTCCATACTGATGGACTTTTGGAACCACTTGATTATGAATCACTTGGTACTTGCGAACCGTGCCTCATGGGCAAGATGACTAAAACGCCGTTCTCCGGTACTATGGAGAGAGCAACAGATTTTTTGGAGATCATACATACAGATGTATGTGGTCCGATGAATGTTGAGGCTCGTGGCGGATATCGTTATTTTCTCACCTTCATAGATGATTTAAGTAGATATGGGTATATCTACTTAATGAAACATAAGTCTGAAACATTTGAAAAGTTCAAAGAATTTCAGAGTGAAGTTGAAAATCATCGTAACAAGAAAAATAAAGTTTCTACGATCTGATCATGGAGGAGAATATTTGAGTTATGAGTTTGGTCTTCATTTGAAACAATGCGGAATAGTTTCGCAACTCACGCCACCCGGAACACCATAGTGTAATGGTGTGTCCGAACGTCGTAATCGTACTTTACTAGATATGGTGCGATCTATGATGTCTCTTACTGATTTACCACTATCGTTTTGTGGTTATTCTTTAGAGACGGCCGCATTCACGTTAAATAGGGCACCATCGAAATCCGTTGAGACGACACCTTATGAACTATGGTTTGGCAAGAAACCAAAGTTGTCGTTTCTGAAAGTTTGGGGCTGCGATGCTTATGTGAAAAAAACTTCAACCTGATAAGCTCGAACCCAAATCGGAGAAATGTGTCTTCATAGGATACCCAAAGGAGATTGCTGGGTACACCTTCTATCACAGATCCGAAGGCAAGACTTCTGTTGCTAAATTCGGAGATTTTCTAGAGAAGGAGTTTCTCTCGAAAGAAGTGAGTGGGAGGAAAGTAGAACTTGATGAGGTAATTGTACCTTCTCCCTTATTGGAAAGTAGTTCATCACAGAAACCGGTTTCTGCAACACCTACACCAATTAGTGAGGAATTTAATGATGATGATCATGAAACTTCAGATCAAGTTGTTGCTGAACCTCGTAGGTCAACCAG
The DNA here is from genome assembly GCF_018294505.1 of Triticum aestivum. Lineage (NCBI taxonomy): Eukaryota > Viridiplantae > Streptophyta > Magnoliopsida > Poales > Poaceae > Triticum > Triticum aestivum. The sequence continues at coordinate 374,509,534 of NC_057803.1, read as the reverse complement.
AGTAAGATCCGCACCATAGTGGTACGGTAATCCTGTTCTGGAAGTTATGTTACTAGACCATGACGAACGTACGAACTATGAAGAAGTGATGGTGAGCCTAGATTCCGCGAAATGGCTTGAGGCCATGAAATCTGAGATGGGATCCATGTATGAGAACAAAGTGTGGACTTTGGTTGACTTTCCCATTGATCGGCAAGCAATTGAGAATAAATGGATCTTCAAGAAGAAAACTGACGCTGACGGTAATGTTACTGTCTATAAAGCTTGACTTGTTGCGAAAGGTTTTCGACAAGTTCAAGGGATTGACCACGATGAGACCTTCTCACCCGTAGCGATGCTTAAGTCTGTCCGAATCATGCTAGCAATTGCCGCATTTTATGATTATGAAATTTGGCAAATGGATGTCAAAACTGCATTCCTGAATGGATTTCTGGAAGAAGAGTTGTATATGATGTATGATGCAACCGGAAGGTTTTGTTGATCCAAAGGGAGCTAGCAAAGTGTGCAAGCTTTGGCGATCCATTTATGGACTGGTGCAAGCCTCTTGGAGTTGGAATAAACACTTTGATAGTGTGATCAAAGCATTTGGTTTTGTACAGACTTTTGGAGAAGCCTGTATTTACAAGAAAGTGAGTGTGAGCTCTGTAGAATTTCTAATATTATATGTGGATGACATATTGTTGATTGGAAATGATATAGAATTTCTGGATAGCATAAAGGGATACTTGAATAAGAGTTTTTCAATGAAAGACCTCGGTGAAGCTGCTTATATATTGGGCATCAAGATCGCTAGAGATAGATCAAGACGCTTAATTGGACTTTCACAAAGCACATACCTTGACAAAGTTTTGAAGAAGTTCAAAATGGATCAAGCAAAGAAAGGGTTCTTGCCTGTGTTACAAGGTGTGAAGTTGAGTAAGACTCAATGCCCGACCACTTCAGAAGATAGAGAGAAAATGAAAGATGTTCCCTATGCTTCAGCCATAGTCTCTATCATGTATGCAATGTTGTGTACCAGACCTGATGTGTGCCTTCTATAAGTCTAGCAGGGAGGTACCAAAGTAATCCAGGAGTGGATCACTGGACAGTGGTCAAGAACATCCTGAAATACCTGAAAAGGACTAAGGATATGTTTCTCGTTTATGGAGGTGACAAAGAGCTCATCGTAAATGGTTACGTTGATGCAAGCTTTGACACTGATCCGGACGATTCTAAATCGCAAACCGGATACGTGTTTACATTGAACGGTGGAGCTGTCAGTTGGTGCAGTTCTAAACAAAGCGTCGTGGCGGGATCTACGTGTGAAGCAGAGTACATAGCTGCTTTAGAAGCAGCAAATGAAGGAGTCTGGATGAAGGAGTTCATATCCGATCTAGGTGTCATACCTAGTGCATCGGGTTCAATGAAAATCTTTTGTGACAATACTGGTGCAATTGCTTTGGCGAAGGAATCCAGATTTCACAAGAGAACCAAGCACATCAAGAGACGCTTCAATTCCATCCGGGATTTAGTCCAGGTGGGAGACATAGAAATTTGCAAGATACATACGGATCTGAATGTTGCAGACCCATTGACTAAGCATCTTCCACGAGCAAAACATGATCAACACCAAGGCTCCATGGGTGTTAGAATCATTACTGTGTAATCTAGATTATTGACTCTAGTGCAAGTGGGAGACTGAAGGAAATATTCCCTAGAGGCAATAATGAAATTATTATTTATTTCCTTATATCATGATAAATGTTTATTATTCATGCTAGAATTGTATTAACCGGAAACATAATACATGTGTGAATACATAGACAAACAGAGTGTCACTTGTATGCCTCTACTTGACTAGCTCGTTGATCAAAGATGGTTAAGTTTCCTTGCCATTGACATGAGTTATCATTTGATTAACGGGATCACATCATGAGGAGAATGATGTGATTGACCTGACCCATTCCGTTAGCTTAGCACCCGATCGTTTAGTATGTTGCTATTGCTTTCTTCATGACTTATACATGTTCCTATGACTATGAGATTATGCAACTCCCGTTTACCGAAGGAACACTTTGTGTGCTACCAAATGTCACAACGTAACTGGGTGATTATAAAGGTGCTCTACAGGTGTCTCTGAAGGTACTTGTTGGGTTGGCGTATTTCGAGATTAGGATTTGTCACTCCGATTGTTGGAGAGGTATCTCTGGGCCCTCTCGGTAATGCACATCACTTAAGCCTTGCAAGCATTGCAACTAATGAGTTAGTTGCGGGATGATGTATTACGGAATGAGTAAAGAGACTTGCCGGTAACGAGATTGAACTAGGTATTGAGATACCGATGATCGAATCTCGGGCAAGTAACATACCGATGACAAAGGGGACAACGTATGTAGTTATGCGGTCTGACCGATAAAGATCTTCGTAGAATATGTGGGAGCCAATATGAGCATCCAGGTTCCGCTATTGGTTATTGACCAGAGACTTGTCTCGGTCATGTCTACATAGTTCGCAAACCCGTAGGGTCCGCACGCTTAATGTTTCGATGACAATTATATTATGAGTTTATATGTTTTGATGTATTGAAGGTTGTTCGGAGTCCCGGATGTGATCACGGACATGATGAGGAGTCTCGAAATGGTCGAGACATGAATATTGATATATTGGAAGCCTATGTTTGGATATCAGAAGTGTTCCGGGTGAAATTGGGATTTTACCGGAGTACCGGGAGGTTACCGGAACCCCCCGGGAGGTTAATGGGCCTTAGTGGGCCTTTACGGAGAAGAGGAGAGGCGGCCAGGTCCGAGCCGCGCGCCCCTCACCCTAGCCCGAATAGGACAAGGAGAGGGGGGCGGCGCCCCCCTTCCTTCCTCTCTCCCTCCTCTTTCCCCCTCCCAAGTCCTAATCCAACTAGGAAAGGAGGGGAGTCCTACTCCCGGTGGGCGTAGGACTCCTCCTGGCGCGCCCTCTTTCCTGGCCGGCCGCACCCCTCTTGATCCTTTATATACGGGGGCAGGGGGCGCCCTAGAGACACAACAATTGATCAGTTGATCCTTTAGCCGTGTGCGGTGCCCTCCTCCACCATAGTCCACCTCGATAATACTGTAGCGGTGCTTAGGCGAAGCCCTGCGTCGGTAGAACATCATCATCGTCACCACGCCGTTGTGCTGACGAAACTCTCCCTCAACACTCGGCTGGATCGGAGTTCGAGGGACGTCATCGGGCTGAACGTGTGCTGAACTCGGAGGTGCCGTGCACTCGGTACTTGATCGGTCGGATCATGAAGACGTACGACTACATCAACCGCTTTGTGCTAAAGCTTCCGCTTTCGGTCTACGAGGGTACGTGGACAACACTCTCCCCTCTCGTTGCTATGCATCACCATGATCTTGCGTGTGCGTAGGAATTTTTTTGAAATTACTACATTCCCCAAACACCAAGCTCATGGCCGACGCTCGTCGGGCCCGCGTTGAGCGCCGGGCCGCTCTCGCCACCCGCGTCGCTCAGACAGCCCCTGTCGGTGGACCTCCCCATCGTTCTCCGTCACCCGCCGCCAATGCCGCCACCGGCCCGGTGGCAAACGAGTAGCAAGCTTCCTCACTACACCCCTCTGTGCGGCGAGACGGCCGCACCACCACCCCGTCGCTGACTCTGACCGACTCATCGTCTGACGCTCGCCGTGCACCCACAGATGTGCAGGCCATGCTGCTCATGGCACGCGAGATACTGTGCTACCGTCCGGTCGACAACCTCAACGAGGACTAGTTGGACTGCATGGCCGAGCTCGTTAGCGCCGCGGGGGGCTCTCCTGCACCATCCCTCTCGCTGCCTCACCCGCCCCCGGCTGCGGGTGGTGTGGCTCACGGAGCGCTTCCGCCCCCTCCGCACCAAGATGGCGCCCTTGCACCGAGACGTACGACTCATGGAGTGCCTCCGCCTCATCCGCATCAAGACGATATCCTCGCTCCAAGATGTGCAGTCCCGCGGCGTGATCCACCGCGCTGTGTGCTCGCGAACGAAGAAAGAAGTTGCCAAGAGATCCCCTGTCTGCAAGAAAACGCTCCACCGCTCCCAGCACCGCCACGTCAGAATCGCTTGCCGCGGCAGGGCCATGCGCCATTTGCCGTGGCAGCGCAGGGACACCAAGATCAAGCTCCACCTCCCCGACGGGTCCCGGTGGCCACTGCAGGCTGCCGCGCCTTCACTCTTGAGCTGCGTAGCATCGTCTGGCCGAGCAAGTTCAAGCCGGATCTGCCTCCTCGCTACGACGGCACGCCCGACCCTGCGCAGTTCTTGCAGCTCTACGAGCTGAGCATCGAGGCGGACAACGATGACGAAAAGGTCATGGAGAACTGGTTTCCCATGGATCTCAAGGACGGCGCCCGCTCATGGCTCCTGAACCTGCCCCGGGCTCGATCTCCTCCTGGGATCAGATGCGCGACAACTTCATCGCCAACTTCCAGGGCACTCGCGACCGCCCCCGGCCACGGGTGACCTGCGCTGCATCAAGCAACAGCCGGGAGAGACCCTCCAGAAGTACATTCAATGCTTCAACAACATGCGCCTCAAGATCCCCAAGGTGACGGGCGAGGCCATCATCTCAGCGTTTTCCGATGGCGTCCGCGACATCAAGATGAAGGAGGAGCTCGCCATCCATGAGGATCTGTGCATGACTTTGGAGCTGTTCAACATAGCAACCAAAGTGTGCAAGGGCTGAGGAGGGGCGTCTCTCCCTCCTCGTGCTCCCTGCTGCAGACTCAGAGGAGAAGAAGGCTAAGGTCAAGGACGTGAAGCGCAAAGGGGTGACCGTACTCGTGGCAGAGCCAGATACCAAGCGCGCCCGAGACCTCCCCGAGTCGTCCAAGGGCAGACGTATGTTCTGCGCCTTCCACAACGTGCGCAGTCACAACACCAACGATTGTCAGGAGCTCAGGGTCATTCAAGATGGACGCTTTGGTCGACGCCCCGAGCGCAACGACCGGGGCTACGACCGAGGAGGTGGACGAGGTGGAGGACGTTGGGATGACCACGGCCCTCGCCAGGAGTGGCGCGACCAGCCTCGCGAGGACCACTGGCAGGACCAGCCTCGTGAGGGCGCCTGGAGGGACCAGCCTCGCGAGGATCATCCTCAGGGCACCCCTGGTCTTCCTCCACTGCCGCCACCACCAAGGAGGAACGACGACCACCAACAGGACGAAGGGGCTGGGGGCATCCAGGAGCCGCGAGCCATCGCCTGCATCTTGGGTGGCGCTCAGGCACCAGCTTCCTAGCGTATCTTCAAGCAGTTCTCTCGCGAGGTGAATGCAGCCCTCCCTAAGCTCGAGGCTACGCGCCCGCTCAGATGGTCCAAGTACGCCATCACCTTTAGCTCGGCAGACCAGCTCAAATGGGCGGCAACCGCCGGCGTCCTCCCGATGCTCTGTTCGCCCATCATCAGCAATGTCCAAGTCACCAAGACCCTCATCGATGGCGGCACAGGGCTCAGTGTCCTGTCCGCTGAGACGTTCGACAGCCTTCAAGTGCCATACGATTAGCTCCAGCCCACCAAGCCTTTCTCAGGAGTGACTGACGGCTCCACCACCCCGATAGGGCAAGTTCGTCTCGCTGTCACCTTTGGCACACGCGACAACTACCGCACTGAGCTCATCGACGTCGACGTCGCCGACATCCGCCTGCCATACAATGCCATCCTTGGGTTGTTGGGGAACGGAGTAAATTCAAAAAAATTCCTACGCACACGTAGGATCATGGTGATGCATAGCAACGAGAGGGGAGAGTGTTGTCCACGAACCCTCGTAGACCGTTAAGCGAAGTGTTATGACAATGCGGTTGATGTAGTCGTACGTCTTCACAATCGACCGATCCTCAGTACCGAACGTACGACACCTCCACATTCAGCACATGTTCAGCTCGGTGACATCCCACGAACTCACGATCCAGTAGAGCTCGGGGAAGAGTTTCGTCAGCACGATGGCGTGATGACGAAGTTGATGAAGCTACCGTGACAGGGCTTCGCCTAAGCACCGCAACAGTATGACCGAGGTGGATTATGGTGGAGGGGGCACCGCACACGGCTGGGAGAGATCTTTGTGATCAACATGTGTGTCTCGAGGTGCCCCCCTGGCCCTGTATATAAAGGAGCAAGGGGAAGGCCGGCCGGCCCTTGTTGGTGCGCCAGGAGGAGGAATCCTCCTCCTAGTAGGAGTAGAATTCCCCTCTTTCCTACTCCTACTAGGAGGGGGAAAGGAATGGAGAGAAAGAGAAGGAAAGGGGGGCATCGCCCCCCTCTCCTAGTCCAATTCGGAAAGAGGGGAGGAGGCACGCTGCCTGCCCTAGGCCGGCCCCTCTCTCTTTCCCTTAAGGCCCAACAATGCCCATTAGCCCTCGGGGGGTTCCAGTAACCCCTCCGGTACTCTGGTAAAATCCCAATTTTACCCGGAACTCTTCCGATGTCCAAATGTAGGCTTCCAATATATCAATCTTCATGTCTCGACCATTTCGAGACTCCTCGTCATGTCCATGATCATTGATACGTCCCTTTTGCATCATGCTTTTATATTGATATTTATTGCATTATGGGTTGTTATTACACATTATGTCACAATACTTATGCCTATTCTCTCTTATTTTACAAGGTTTAATTAAAGAGGGAGAATGCCGGCAGCTAGGATTCTGGGTTGGAAAAGGAGCAAATATTAGAGACCTATTATGCACAGCTCCAAAAGTCCTGAAACTTCACGGAAGACGTTTTCAGAATATATAAAAAATACTGAGCGCAAGAAGTTCACCAGGGGGGCCACACCCTGCCCACGAGGGTGGGGGGCGCGCCCTACCCCCCTGGGCACACCCCCTACCTCGTGGGCCCCCTGGTGGCCCTTCGATGGCCATCTTCTGCTATATGGAGTCTTTCGATGAGGAAAAAAATCATAAGCCATCTCCTCGGACGAAACTCCGCCGCCACGGGGCAGAACCTTGGCGGATCCAATCTAGGGCTCCGGCAGAGCTGTTTTGCCGGGGAAATCATCGTCATCATCATCACCAACGCTCCTCTCATCGGGAGAGGGTAATCTCCATCAACATCTTCACCAGCACCATCTCCTCTCAAAACCCTACTTCATCTATTGTATCCAGTTCTTGTCTCCAAGTCCGGGATTGGTACTAGTAGGTTGCTAGTAGTGTTAATTACTCCTTGTAGTTGATGCTAGTTGGTTTATTTGGTGGAAGATCATATGTTCAGATCCTATATGCATATTAATACCCCTCTGATTATGAACATGAATATGCTTTGTGAGTAGTTACGTTTGTTCCTGAGGACATGGGAGAAGTCTTTCTATTAGTAGTCATGTGAATTTGGTATTCGTTCGATATTTTGATGAGATGTATATTGTCTCTCCTCTAGTGGTGTTATGTGAACGTCGACTACATGACACTTCACCATTATTTGGGACTAGAGGAAGGCATTGGGAAGTAATAAGTAGATGATGGGTTATTAGAGTGACAGAAGCTTAAACCCTAGTTTATGCGTTGCTTCGTAAGGGGCTGATTTGGATCCATATGTTTCATGATATGGTTAGGTTTACCTTAATACTTTTGTTGTAGTTGCGGATGCTTGCAATAGAGGTTAATCATAAGTGGGATGCTTGTCCAAGTAAGGACAGTAGCCAAGCACCGGTTCACCCACATACCAAATTATCAAAGTACCGAACGCGAATCATATGAACGTGATGAAAACTAGCTTGACGATATTACCATGTGTCCTCGGGAGCGCTTTTCTCTATATAAGAGTTTGTCCAGGCTTGTACTTTGCTACAAAAAGGATTGGGCCACCTTGCTGCACTTTATTTACTTTTGTTACTTGTTGCTCGTTACAAATTATCCTATCACCAAACTATCTGTTACCACTTATTTCAGTACTTGCAGAGAATACCTTGCTGTAAACCACTTATCATTTCCTTCTGCTCCTCGTTGGGTTCGATACTCTTACTTATCGAAAGGACTACGATAGATCCCCTATACTTGTGGGTCATCAAGACTCTTTTCTGGTGCCGTTGTCGGGGAGTGAAGCGCCTTTGGTAGGTGGAATTTGGTAAGGAAAAATTTATATAGTGTGCTGAAATTTACTGTCACTTGGTACTATGAAAAGTAATCCTCTGAGGGGCTTGTTCGGGGTATCTTCACCCCGACCAGTAGAGCAAAGAGTTTCTCCTCAACCTACTGAAATGAAAATGTCTGCTTTGAAATTCTTTGGGTATGATAGAAAAACTGTTAGCTAATCCTTTTGTAGGAGATGGAACATTACATCCTGATGAGCACCTAATATATGTGGATGAAGTTTGTGGATTATTTAAGTTTGCAGGTGTACCCGGAGATGTTGTTAAGAAGAAGGTCTTCCCTTTATCTTTGAAGGAAGATGCATTGACATGGTATAGGCTATGTGATGATACAGGGTCATGGAACTACAAATGATTGAAATTGGAATTTCATCAGAAGTTTTATCCTATGCATCTTGTTCATCGTGATCACAATTATATATATAATTTCTGGTCTCGCAAAGGAGAAAGCATCGCTCAAGATTGGGGAGGCTTAAATCAATGTTATATTCATGCCCCAATCACTAGCTCTCAAGAGAAATGATTATTCAAAAATTTTATGCTCGGCTTTCTGATAGCAATCGCACCATGCTCGATACTTCTTGCGTTGGCTCTTTTATGATGAAGACTATTGAATTCAGATGGGATTTATTGGAAAGAATTAAACGCAACTCTGAAGATTGGGACCTCGACGAAGGCAAGGAGTCAGGTATGACACCTAAGTTTGATTGTGTTAAATCTTTTATGGATACCCATGTTTTCCGTAAATTTAGCACTAAATATGGACTTGACTCTGAAATAGTAGCTTCTTTCTGTGAATCTTTTGCTACTCATGTTGATCTCCCTAGGGAGAAGTGGTTTAAATATCATCCTCCCATAGAAGTAAAAGTAGCTGCACCAATTAAAGTTGAAGAAAAGACTGTCACTTATAATGATCCTATTGTTCCTATCGCTTATGTTGAGAAACCACCTTTTCCTGTTAGGATAAAGAATCATGCTAAAGCTTCATCTGTGGTTCGTAAAAGCAATATTAAAATTTATACACCTCCTGAGAAAATTAAAGTTGAACCTGATATTGCTATTGTTAAAGATCTCTTATCTGATAATATTGATGGGCATGTTATTCATTTCCTTGATGAGACTGCTAGAATTGCTAAACCTTGTGCAAAAGATAAAAACAGACCTGTGGTAGGCATGCCTGTTATTTCTATTAAAATAGGAGATCATTGTTATCATGGCTTATGTGATATGGGTGCTAGTGCTAGTGCAATACCTTATGACTTATACAAAGAAATTATGCATGATATTGCACCTGCTGAGATAGAAGATATTGATGTCACAATTAAACTTGCCAATAGAGATACTATTTCACCAATGGGAATTGTTAGAGATGTTGAAGTCTTGTGTGGGAAAACTAAATATCATGCTGATTTTCTTGTTCTTGGTTCCCCACAAGATAGCTTTTGTCCCATTATATTTGGCAAACCATTCTTAAACACGGTTAATGCTAGGATAGATTGCAAAAAGGATGTTGTTACTATCGTTTAGATGATATGTCATTTCTTTAAATTTAGTAGACAACACCGTGAAGAAGAATTACCTAGTAAGGATGAAATTATTGGTCTTGCTTCTATTGCCGTCCCTCCTAGTGATACTTTAGAACAATATTTGCTAGACCATGAAAATGATATGTTTATGAATGAAAGAAGGGAAATAGAGAAGTATTCTTTAAACATGAACCTATTCTGGAACACAATTTGCCTGTTGAAATCCTAGGGGATCCTCCTCCACCCAAGGGTAATCCCGTGTTTGAGCTTAAACTGTTGCCTGATACTCTTAAATATGCTTATCTTGATGAGAAAAAAGATATATCCTGTTATTATTAGTGCTAACCTTCCAGAGCATGAGGAAGAGAGATTATTGAAAACTCTTAAGAAGCACCGTGCTGCTATTGGGTATACTCCTGATGATCTTAAGGGCATTTGTCCCACTCTATGTCAACATAAAATAAATTTGGAAGAATATGCTAAACCAGTTCGTGATCATCAACGACGGCTGAATCCTAAAATGAAAGAAGTGGTAAGAAAGGAAATACTAAAGCTCCTGGAGGCAGGTATAATCTATCCCGTTGCTGATAGTCAGTGGGTAAGTCCTATCCATTGTGTTCCTAAGAAGGGAGGTATTACTATCGTTCCTAATGATAAAGATGAATTGATTCCTCAAAGAATTATTATAGGTTATAGGATGGTAATTTATTTCCACAAATTAAATAAGGCCACTAAAAAGGATCATTACCCCTCACCTTTTATTGATCAAATGCTAGAAAGATTATCCAAACATACACATTTTTGCTTTCTAGATGGTTATTCTGGTTTCTCTCAAATACCTATGTCAGCCAAGGATCAATCAAAGACTACTTTTACTTGCCCTTTTGGTACTTTTGCTTATAGACGTATGCCTTTTGGTTTATGTAATGCACCAGCTACCTTTCAAAGATGCATGATGGCTATATTCTCTGACTTTTGTGAAAAGATTTGTGAGGTTTTCATGGATGATTTCTCCATCTATGGATCTTCTTTTGATGATTGCTTGAGCAACCTTGATCGAGTTTTGCAGAGATGTGAAGAAAATAATCTTGTCTTGAATTGGGAAAAGTGCCACTTTATGGTTAATGAAGGTATTTTCTTGGGGCATAAAGTTTTTGAAAGAGGTATTGAAGTTGATAAAGCCAAGGTTGATGCTATTGAAAAGATGCCATGCCCCAAGGACATCAAAGGTATAAGAAGTTTCCTTGGTCACGCTGGATTTTATAGGAGGTTCATTAAGGACTTCTCAAAAATTTCTCGGCCTCTGACTAATTTATTACAAAAAGATATACCATTTGTCTTTGATGATGATTGTGTAGAAGCATTTGAAATACTTAAGAAAGCATTGATCTCTGCACCTATTGTTCAACCACCTGATTGGAATTTACCCTTTGAAATTATGTGTGATGCTAGTGATTATGCTGTAGGTGCTGTTCTAGGGCAAAGAGTTGATAAGAAATTAAACGTTATTCAATATGCTAGTAAAACCCTAGACAATGCTCAAAGAAATTATGCTACTACTAAAAAAGAATTCTTAGCAGTTGTATTTTCTTGTGATAAGTTCAGACCTTATATTTTTGATTCTAAAGTAACTATTCACACTGATCATGCTGCTATTAAATATCTTATGTAAAAGAAAGATGCTAAACCTAGACTTATTAGATGGGTTCTCTTGCTACAAGAATTTGACTTACATATTGCTGATAGAAAGGGAGCTGAGAACCCCATTGCAGACAACTTGTCTAGGTTAGAAAATGTGCTTGACGACCCACTACCTATTGATGATAGCTTTCCTGATGAGCAATTAAATGTCATAAATGCTTCTCATAATGCTCCATGGTATGATGATTATGCTAATTACATTGTTGCCAAATTCATACCACCTAGTTTCACATACCAACAAAAGAAAAAGTTCTTCTATGATTTGAGGCATTACTTTTGGGATGACCCACATCTTTATAAAGGAGTAGATGGTGTTATTAGATGTTGTGTACCTGAGCATGAATAGGAATAGATCCTACACAAGTGTCACTTTGAAGCTTATGGAGGACACCATGCTGGAGATAGAACTGCACATAAGGTATTGCAATCTGGTTTTTATTGGCCTACTCTCTTCAAGGATGCCCATAAGTTTGTCTTATCTTGTGATGAATGCCAAAGAATTGGGAATATTAGTAGACATCAAGAAATTCCTATGAACTATTCACTCATTATTGAACCATTTGATGTTTGGGGCTTTGACTATATGGGACCTTTTCCTGCCTCTAATGGATATACACATATTTTAGTTGCTATTGATTACGTTACTAAGTGGGTAGAAGCTATTCCAACTAGTAGTGCTGATCATAAACACTTCTATTAAAATGCTTAAAGAAGTTATTTTTCCAAGATTTGGAGTCCCTAGATATTTAATGACTGATGGTGGTTCACATTTTACTCATGGTGCTTTCCGTAAAATGCTTGCTAAGTATGATGTTAATCATAGAATTGCATCCCCTTATCACCCCCAGTCTAGTGGTCAAGTAGAATTGAGTAATAGAGAGCTCAAATTAATTTTGCAAAAGACTGTCAATAGGTCTATAAAGAATTGGTCCAAGAAACTTGATGATGCATTATGGGCCTATAGAACTGCATATAAAAATCCTATGGGTATGTCTCCGTATAAAATGGTTTATGAAAAAGCATGTCACTTACCTCTCGAACTAGAACACAAAGCATATTGGGCTATTAAAGAGCTTAATTATGATTTTATACTTTCCGATGAGAAGAGGTTATTTGATATTAGCTCACTCGATGAATGGAGAACCCAAGCCTACGAAAATGCCAAGTTGTTCAAAGAAAAGGTTAAAAGATGGCATGATAAAAGGATACAAAAGTGTGAGTTTAATGTAGGTGATTATGGTGGAGGGGGGCGCCGCACACAGCTGGGAGAGATCTTTGTGACCAACTTGTGTGTCTAGAGGTGCCCCCTGCCCCTGTATATAAAGGAGCAAGGGGGAGGCTGGCCGGCCCTTGTTGGTGCGCCAGGAGGAGGAATCCTCCTCCTAGTAGGAGTAGGATTCCCCTCTTTCCTACTCCTACTAGGAGGGGAAAGGAAGGGAGGGAAAGAGAAGGAAAGAGGGGTGCCACCCCTCTCCTAGTACAATTTGTACAGAGGGGAGGAGGCGCGCTGCCTGCCCTAGGCCGGCCCCTCTCTCTTTCCCTTATGGCCCAACAAGGCCCATTAGCCCCTGGGGGGTTCCAGTAACCCCTCCGGTACTCCAGTAAAATCCTGATTTTACCCGGAACTCTTCTGATGTCCAAATGTAGGCTTCCAATATATCAATCTTCATGTCTTGACCATTCGAGACTCCTCGTCATGTCCGTGATCATATGCAGGACTCCGAACTACCTTCGGTACATCAAAACATATAAACTCATAAAACCGATCATCACCGAACTTTAAGCGTGCAGACCCTATGGGTTCGAGAACTATGTAGACATGACCGAGACATGTCTCCGGTCAATAACCAATAGAGGAACCTGGATGATCATATTGGTTCCTACATAGTCTACGAAGATCTTTATTGGTCAAACCGCGTAACACTATATGTTGTTCTCTTTGTCATCGGTATGTTACTTGCCAGAGATTCGATCATTGGTATCCCAATACCTAGTTCAATATTGTTACCGGCAAGTCTCTTTACTCGTTTTGTAATGCACTATCTCGCAACTAACTCATTAGTTGCATTGCTTGCAAGGCTTATAGTGATGTGCATTACCGAGAGGGCCCAGATATACCTCTCCGACAATCGGAGTGACAAATCCTAATCTTGATCTATGCCAACTCAACAAGTACCATCGGAGACACCTGTAGAGCACCTTTATATTCACCCAGTTATGTTTTGATGTTTGGTAGCACACAAAGTGTTCCTCCGGTATTCGGAAGTTGCATAATCTTAGACTCATAAGAACATGTATAAGTCATGAAGAAAGCAATAGCAGTAAACAAAAACGATAAAGTGCTAAGCTAACGGAATGGGTCAAGTCAATCGCATCATTCTCCTAATGATGTGATCCCATTGATAAAATAACAACTCATGTCTATGATTTGGAAACTTAACCATCTTTTATCAATGAGCTAGTCAAGTAGAGGCATACTAGTGACATTATGTTTGTCTATGTATTCACACATGTATTATGTTTCCGGTTAATACAATTCTAGCATGAATGATAAACATTTATCATGAAATAAGGAAATAAATAACAACTTTATTATTGCCTCTAGGGCATATTTCCTTCACGGGTACCCAGTGCTAGCCAAATTCATCGCAGTCACCCACCATGGCTACAATGTCCTCAAGATGTTGGGAAGGGGCGGAATCATCACAGTCCGCTGCGAAGAAAGAGACACGGTGTGCTCCCTAGAGCGCGCCTTCCAAGCTGCAGCAGTCGAAGACCCTGGCAGCGCATATATGCAGCACCCTCCTGAGGCCAGCCCCAAGAAGAAGAAGTAGCTACTCCGCACTGGGCCTCAGGGGAGCGGCGCCTCCAGTGGCGCCACCTCAGGATCAGTGCCCGCGCCTGGCGCGCCTCCCTCCCTCGCATAGGGAGGCGCGCCTGGTGCCCTCCTCGGGCAGGGCTCGGGGGGTCTCTTTTGGAGGGCCTCAGACCTGGCAAACATCACGAGGGAGGCGCTCGGGCACCACGTGGAGGCGTGCTTCGCGGCACGTCTCGCTCAGGAGGACACCAGGCGAGGAGCGCCCGGCCCTCAAGATTTCATCACCAAGACCACTCAGGAGCTTCAGGAAGCAAGAGCAATATGCGGTGTCCGCCGCCCACTTGGAGCTGCTCTCCATCCAGGCGAGGGTGGTTAGCTGCATGTCTGCATCGACATCCCAGGGCTCAACAGGGCCGCATCTCAGGAGCCCTTCTGGCCTTCGCATGCTGGATGGTGTGAGGGTCCACCTCACAGCTACACTCACATGACGTTTGGCCTTCCAAGCGTGGGAGCTGCCTTCCAGCGCAACCTGCGGAGCATCCTGGCAGGTCAGGAGGCCAGGCATCACGCAGTCCTGGCGGAAATGGAGACGGTCCTCAGGAGGCCACCTGAGCCTCCAGAGCCTCCCGAGGCTCTGGGTCTCGATGGCTCGTGAGGAGGGACTTCTTCGACACGTGTCTTTAGCTACCCCAACACTCCTCCGACAACCAAACCAGGTGACATTTTCAAAGTTTATTTAGCTGGGAGCACCCCTGGGCTGCATCATTCTCAGGCCGCATGGGTCTGTTCCTGCGGCATGTATCTGCTTGCATCTTTAGTTCACCCTACCGGGGGCGCCCCTCAGGCTGCATCATCCCCAGGTCGCTCGGGTCCGACCCAGTGGCATGTATCGTTCTTGCATTTACCTAAGCTAGTTCGCTTTTCATGCATAATCTATCTATGGTTATCACCTGCTTGATTGTCACCCACCATGGGAGCCGCGCGCCGATCGTCTTTCTTTAGGATCCTTCGCATAAAAAGGCTAGGCACAACGCCTATGCTCGGGCCCGTACCTACAGCTTCGATAAATCCAATGGCTGAGCACTGTCTGGCGGGCCGGCCCCGTTCATGTCACCTCCTAGGGTCGTTGGTGCTTGGCCTTCTCGTGCGATAACCTCAGGAAATCTGTTCGGCGCAGGTTGTCTAACCATCTCACAGGAATGCCACAGCCATGAAGAACCAAGACCAGGCGCAGCCCGCCTTGAGGTAGGGCCTCGCGAGTCCCGCTCTGGCTCACGAGTGCCCAGACACACCTCGTCTGTCCTACCATGCAAGCCACGTGTCAGGGCGGGGCTGTACACGCCCCGGGGGCTCTCCGCAGTAGGGAGTCCCCTCCCACATGCCAGTGGAAGTACCATGCTCCGCGCTAGTAGTCGACACTGCTGAGGAGCGGCTATGCCTGTGCAAGTGCGGAAGCGCCATGCTCCGCGCTGGTGATAAACAACTGAGGGAAGCCTCACGACCGTATCAACTTCAGGGAGCCTCCGAGCTCAGTGTCTGGCCCCATCACAACACCTCCCCTCGGGAGAGTTGCGCAAGGGGGCTGGGCACGGGGGCTGCGCTTGGGTCACGCCCAAGCGTACGCCACCCTGCCAGGTACCTCAGACTTGGTCATCGCGCACCCTCCCAAGCGGAGCCAAGGTACGAAGGCCGTAGGTCGTTTGAACGTCAAGGGGGACTCCTGAGGATTGCAACTCGGGAGCCTAACTGACCACGTAGCCCCTCACTCCTTGGTTCGTCCTGGTGATCCAGACGGCCCAATGGCGCTGAGGTATGCGCGGGGTTGGGCCCTGCCGACGTAGAACACTAGGCCTACTCCCAGATCTCCTTTCTATAGGCTGTTTGCGCGTCAAGGGGGACTCCTGAGCATCGCGACTCAGGAGCCTAACTGATGACGTAGCCCCTCACTCCTTGGTCCGTCCTGGTGATCCGGACGGCCCAACGGAGGCTGAGGTATGTGCGGGGTCGGGCCCTGCTGATTGATACGTCTCCAACGTATCTATAAGTTTTGATTGCACCATGCTATATTATCTACTGTTTTGGACTATATTGGGCTTTATTTTCCACTTTTATATTATTTTGGGACTAACCTATTAACTGGAGGCCCAGCCCAGAATTGCTGTTTTTTTGCCTATTTCAGTGTTTCGAAGAAACGGAATATCAAACGGAGTCCAAACGGAATGAAACCTTTGGGAACGTGATTTTCTCACCGAACGTGATCCAGGAGACTAGGACCCTATGCCAAGGCATCAGAGAGGCGGTCACGAGGGTGGGGGGCGCCCCCCTAGGGCGCGCCCCCTGCCTCGTGGGCCTCTTGGAGCTCCACCAATGTACTTCTTCCTCCTATATATACCTACGTACCCCCAAACAAACAGGGACGGAGCCAAAAACCTAATTCCACCACCGCAACTTTCTGTATCCATGAGATCCCATCTTGGGGCCTGTTCCGGAGCTTCGCCGGAGAGGGCCTTCATCACGGAGGGCTTCTACATCATCATAGCCTCTCTGATGAAGTGTGAGTAGTTTACCTCAGACCTTCGGGTCCATAGTTAGTAGCTAGATGGCTTCTTCTCTCTTTTTGGATCTCAATACAAAGTTCTCCCCCTCTCTTGTGGAGATCTATTCGATGTAATCTTCTTTTTGCGGTGTGTATGTTGAGACCGATGAATTGTGGGTTTATGATCAAGTCTATCTATGAATAATATTTGAATCTTCTCTGAATTCTTTTATGTATGATTGGTTATCTTTGCAAGTCTCTTCGAATTATCCGTTTGGTTTGGCCAACTAGATTGGTAGTTCTTGCCATGGGAGAAGTGCTTAGCTTTGGGTTCGATCTTGCGGTGTCCTTTCCCAGTGACAGAAGGGGCAGCAAGGCACATATTGCATCATTGCCATCGAGGATAACAACATGGGGTTTATTTCATATTGCATGAATTTATCTCTCTACATCATGTCATCTTTCTTAAAGCGTAACTCTGTTTTTAACTTAATACTCTAGATGCATGCTGGATAGCGGTCGATGAGTGGAGTAATAGTAGTAGATGCAGAATTGTTTCGGTCTACTTGTCACAGACGTGATGCCTATATACATGATCATGCCTAGATATTCTCATAACTATGCTCAATTTTGTCAATTGCTCAACAGTAATTTGTTCACCCACCGTAGAATACTTATGCTCTTGAGAGAAGCCACTAGTGAAACCTATGGCCCCCAGCTCTATTCTCATCATATCAATCTCCATCACTTTAATCTTGTTTTGCTTTTACTTTGCTTTTTTACTTTTTACTTTGCATCTTTATACCAAAAATACCAAAATTTTTATATCTATCAGATCTCACTCTCGTAAGTGACCGTGAAGGGATTGACAACCCCTAATCGTGTTGGTTGCAAGTAGCTATCGTTTTGTGCAGGTAAGAGGGACTTGAGCGTGGCCTCCTACTGGATTGATACCTTGGTTCTCAAAAACGGAGGGAAATACTTACGCTACTCTGCTGCATCATCCCTTCCTCTTCGGGGAAATCCAACGCAAGCTCAAGAGGTAGCAAGAAGAATTTCTGATGCCGTTGCCGGGGAGTCTACGCAAAAAGTCAACATACCAAGTACCCATCACAATCCCTATCTCTCGCATTACATTATTTGCCATTTGCCTCTCGTTTTCCTCTCCCGCACTTCACCCTTGTCGTTTTATTCGCCCTCTCGTTTCTCCTTCACATAAATCAACGAAGCTATTCAGATGAGTAGCAACATCTTCACTAGGAAGGCCGGCGAATTGATCTTTCATAACAAGATTCAACAAAGCAGTATTGATTTCGCAAGATTCGGTATTAGCAAGAGGAGCAATCGGAGTGCTAAGGAAATCATTATTATTTGTATTGGTGAACTCACACAATTTGGTAGTATCTTGTGCCATCGCGACAAACAAGCAATCCAACACACGGGCAAGCAAAAAGTTCATGAGCAAGCAAGTTGGATGCACACCCACTTAGTTTCTTTTGTTGAGCTTTCATACATTTATAGCTCTAGTGCATCCGTTGCATGGCAATCCCTACTCCTTGCATTAACATCAATCGATGGGCATCTCCATAGCCCATTGATTAGCCTCGTTGATGTGAGACTTTCTCCTTTTTGTCTTCTCCACATAACCCCCATCACTATATTCTATTCCACCCATAGTGCTATATCCATGGCTCACGCTCATGTATTGCGTGAAAGTTTATGAGTTTGAAATTATTAAGGTATGAAACAATTGCTTGGCTTGTCATCGGGGTTGTGCATGATGAGAGCATTCTTGTGTGACGAAAATGGAGCATGACTAAACTATATGATTTTGTAGGGATGAACTTTCTTTGGCCATGTTACTTTAAGAAAACATAATTGCTTTGTTGGTTTGCTTGAAGTATTATTATTCTCTATGTCAATATGAACTATTGTCTTGAATCTTCCTAATCTGAATATTCATACCACAATTAAGAAGATTTGCATTGAAATTATACCAAGTAGCACTCTGCATCAAAAATTCTCTTTTTTATCATTTACCTACTCGAGGACGAGCAGGAATTAAGCTTGGGGATGCCTGATACGTCTCCAACGTATCTATAATTTTTGATTGCTCCATGCTATATTATCTACTATTTTGGACTATATTGGGCTTTATTTTCCACTTATATATTATTTTCGGGACTAACCTATTAACCGGAGGCCCAGCCCAGAATTGCTGTTTTTTGCCTATTTCAGTGTTCCGAAGAAACGGAATATCAAACGGAGTGCAAACGGAATGAAACCTTCGGGAACGTGATTTTCTCACCGAACGTGATCCAGAAACTTGGACCCTACGCCAAGGCATCAGAGAGGCGGTCACGAGGGTGGGGGCCGCGCCCCCCTAGGGCGCGCCCCCTTGCCTCGTGGGCCTCTCGGAGCTCCACCGACATACTTCTTCCTCCTATATATACCTACGTACCCCCAAACGAATAGGGACGGAACCAAAAACCTAATTCCACCACCGCAACTTTCTGTATCCACGAGATCCCATCTTGGGGCCTGTTCTGGAGCTCCGTCGGAGAGGGCCGTCATCACGGAGGGCTTCTACATCACCATAGTCTCTTCGATGAAGTGTGAGTAGTTTACCTCAGACCTTCGGGTCCATAGTTAGTAGCTAGATGGCTTCTTCTCTCTTTTTGGATCTCAATACAAAGTTCTCCCCTCTCTTGTGGAGATCTATTCGATGTAATCTTCTTTTTGTGGTGTGTTTGTTGAGACCGATGAATTGTGGGTTTATGATCAAGTCTATCTATGAATAATATTTGAATCTTCTCTGAATTCTTTTATGTATGATTGGTTATCTTTGTATGTCTCTTCGAATTATCCGTTTGGTTTGGCCAACTAGATTGGTAGTTCTTGCCATGGGAGAAGTGCTTAGCTTTGGGTTCGATCTTGCAGTGTCCTTTCCCAGTGATAGAAGGGGCAGCAAGGCACGTATTGCATCGTTGCCATCGAGGATAACAAGATGGGGTTTATTTCGTATTGCATGAATTTATCTCTCTACATCATGTCATCTTGCTTAAAGCGTTACTCTGTTTTTAACTTAATACTCTAGATGCATGCTGGATAGCAGTCGATGAGTGGAGTAATAGTAGTAGATGCAGAATCATTTCAGTCTACTTGTCACGGACGTGATGCCTATATACATGATCATGCCTAGATATTCTCATAACTATGCTCAATTCTGTCAATTGCTCAACAGTAATTTGTTCACCCACTGTAGAATACTTATGCTCTTGAGAGAAGCCACTGGTGAAACCTATGGCCCCCGGGTCTATTCTCATCATATCAATCTCCATCACTTTAATCTTGTTTTGCTTTTACTTTGCTTTTTACTTTTTACTTTGCATCTTTATACCAAAAATACCAAAAATATTATATCTATCAGATCTCAATCTCGTAAGTGACCGTGAAGGGATTCACAACCCCTAATCGCGTTGGTTGCGAGTAGTTATCATTTTGTGCAGGTACGTGGGACTTGAGCGTGGCCTCCTACTGGATTGATACCTTGGTTCTCAAAAACTGAGGGAAATACTTACGCTACTCTGCTGCATCATCCCTTCCTCTTAGGGGAAATCCAACGCAAGCTCAAGTGGTAGCACCGACGTAGAACGTAAAGCAAATGGAAAGGAAATTGCAGAATTTCAAAGCAAATAGTACAAGACATATTGTTCTCCTGAAACTGAACACGAGTTTAACGCGTCCACAAGGCATGGTGCATATTGCAGAAACTAAAACATGAAAGAGCTGCCAGCAAGTTGTCCCGTCATCCCTGGACACCGCTGTGAGGGATGCTTCTTCTTCAACCGTGTCGCCTTCACCTGTACCACCAGCCGGAGTTGCAGGATCAGTAGCATCGCCGGCTGGGGACACGGGAGAAAAGGCACGGAACCTCTGGAGCAGGGCCTCCACCTGAACCTTCGCAGCTGCAGCAGTGGCCTCGCAATGCTCATCTTTCACAGGCTCCAATAGCTCATCAAGGTGGGCGGCAGGATCACGGAGATGGAGGTGTTTGAAGACGAGCGTCAGCGCGGCTGAGAAAAGAACGCTGGCTTCTTCCTCCGGCATGGGGCCGATGCCGCTCACAACGTCCTCCAGCGCACCGACCAGATAAGGAAGCAGCTGGGTGGGGCCCTCGTCGTCGGCGGCCAGCGGCTCCTCCAAGCCCTTCTCGTAGAGTGACTGCAGCGCCGTCCGAGACCTCTCCTCAAGGAGCTTGAAGGCCGCACGGTCCTCAGCCAGGACCTTTGCCTTGGCATCAAGCTCGGCCTTCTCCGCCTTCAGCTTCTGCTCCAGTTCCTCCAGCCCGCTGCGCTCCGCGGCCTGTGCCTTCGCCAACTACTCTAGTTCGGCGTCGTGATCCTTGACGGCGTCCTCTTGGGCCTTCATCCTCTCCTCCTCCACCCTGCGGCCTCGGGCTTCTTTCGCGCGCTCCCTCTACATGGTCTCTAGCTCGACCTCCAGCGACCGGAAGTGGTCCTGGGCGGCCCCCGCATCCTTCAGCGCCACTTCACGGGCAGCCGCACCTTGGGCGACGACCTCCCCGTCCTTCTCGGAGTCGACAGCAGCCCAGCTCAGCGTCGCCTGGACGGACACATCGGAGTGAAGCCATCCAGAGACCAGCTCCAGGCGCCCGGCAACCAGGAGACGGTCGGGGCCTTGAAGATCTTCTCGCAACAGGGCCATCGTAGAAAGAGCGCACTCCAGGACGTCAGGAGAGGCAGAAGAACCCGGAGACAGCAATGCGGCAGGAGGAGGAGGAGGCGTCATCGTCACCATGGCCTGGGAGGCCAGAGGCTCCTGAGCCTCGAGGACCCCAGCGCCCGAACCAGACGTTGGCACCTCCGGAGCCAGCGGGGCCACGAGGGCTGACTCCTCACGAGGATGCTCCACCCAGCCTTGCAAGGATGATCGGGCTGGAGAAGCATGAGTGCCGTCACTACCCTTATCCATGGAGAGGGGTGCGGCCGCAGGAGGCGATCTGGGCTCAAGCTGTACCACCTCGTCCCCCTTCCTCTTCTTCGCCGCGTGCGTCAGCCTAGTTGCACAATGGAGAAGAGTCAAGGACGAGCAGCAGAAGCAAGAACAAGGCAGTACAAGAACACTTACTGGTCCACCGTGGCGTAGTCCCTCCGCTTCGTAAGATTGAAGCTGGAGAGCTTCGCAGCCCGAGGCGCAGGCGCGCTGGCTCCAGGAGCAGAAGGAGGGGCATCAGATGGACCGGAAGCAGCTCCAGGCGGTGTCGAGGCAGGAGCGTTGTCCCGGGAGATCTGCGCCGACCTGCCCTTCGTCGGAACCACGGGCGGCTCCTCCCTCTCCGGGAGGACGTCGACTTCGTCGTCGTCATCAGGCAAGGTGCGGAGGATGTAGGCCTTGTGCAAGGGAGAGATCTCCCCCATCCCCTCGAGGGTCGTCTCCGAGTCGCGCTCCTCTTCCTCCTCTACCCCATCCCTGCGAGAATTGCCAGAAGACACTCCACCGTCACCGTCGCCACCGGGACCCCAGGGGGCGCCGGCGGCACCAGGCTGCGCCCGTCAGAGGTGGGCATGGTGGCCGTGACCAGCACCTCGTCCTTCCGAAGGAACAAGGGAGCGTGGACACTTGACAGATACTCTTGGTCATCCCCGAGCAAGAGGCGGAGAACCACGACCAGCTCCCCTTCGGACAAGGCCTCCGGGCTCAGGCGAAGCTTGTCCTCTCCGTCCCCGAGCGTCCACAAGGGGCGCGAGCGTGCTTGGAGAGGAGCCACCCGCAGCGTCAGGAACTCCCTCAGGATCATGGCCTCCGTCAACTTCGCCACCTTCGCATTGCCCGACCTTAGGTCGGCGGTCCTCTTCTCTAGCACCGCCTTCGCCCAGTCGTCAGTAAGCTTCGCGTCGGACCACCCCTCGTCAGACTGGGGAATCTCCATCGGCAACTTCAACTGTGGGTGGATGCACTTGGCGTCCATCATGACCCACTTGCTCCTGAAGCCGTCGGCCTTCTTTCTGGCCTTCGAGATCGCGTTGGCCTTGCCGGCTACGACGAAGTTGGCGCACCCCGAGGTGTGGCTGTCATTGATTCGGAGAAAGAAGAAGTGGCGCAGCAGTGCCATAGACGGCATCACCCTGACATACGCCTCACAGTAGAAGGCAAAGATCGACAAAAGAAGAACGGAGTTGGGATGGAGATGGAGGGCCTGCAACCTGTAATGTTGGAGGACTGCATAGAAGAAGTCGAAGAAGGGGGGAACCAGGTCGGCGATGATGCTGCTCATAAAGAAGGGGTAGAAGGAGCTCTTCGAAGTCTCCGGCACGGCGGAGCCAGCCCAGAGCTTGGTCTTCGCCTTCTCGTTGTTTTCCCCCGCTGTCAGCAGGCGCGTGGTGGCGCGGTTCTTCTCCGAGACGTTGGGCACGTCCAGGGCCGGCTCGTACCAGGCAGGCGGCGAAACAGCCTTGGGCTTTCGAGGCGCCATTGGTTGAAAGCTTGGAAGGGGATTGAAGTAGATCTGGAGATTTCAGAAGCAAGGAGCAATAGAGGGGATCTGGAGCAAGGCGAAGGAAAGCAATGAAGGCAAACGTTGACCGCACCGGCCTTTTTATCAGACGGGTAGTTGCCGAGGCAGCGTGGGGAAGCGGAGACGCCCACGTCCAATCAGTCGCCACGCGCCAACCGTGGCCGCGGGCTGTTGGGGCCCGCAGCGCTCCGCACTTGCCCTTTGGCTTTGCCTCGAAGCCAAGCCCGAGCGCACCTTGGGCCCGGGGGCTACTGTCGGCATTCTGGGAACGGGGGTCCCCAGACTTGCCTGCCTGCGGCCCGCGGCGTGGCTCCATCAGCGGCCCTATACATGCCATCTTCACCAACAAACACTCAAGACCCTCGCGAGGGGCCAAGCCTCACGAGGCGGATGACGTGAGACCTCCTCAGGGGCGACCTCACCAGGCTGGCTCGCGAGGGGCAGAGAGATCAAGGCAAGGGATACCTCGCGAGGTTTGTGTGACGCAAGCCATGACGACTGGAGCCAGGCGGGCGCCAGGAGGGCGCCAGCGCACGTAGTGTCCTTGTTTCCTCTTAGGTGCTAAAGGGGCAAGTGCAGGCGAGGAGTCTCGAGGCATCAGGCAAAGGTTTCCATATCGGTGCAACAAGACCAAGACCAGCAGGACAGCAAGATGGAGGTCACCATGGAGCCCAAGGCGGCGTCACCGCCATAGCCTTTGGCAGGCGAAGACAACTTTTTTCAGGATAGCTTGTACTAGCTGCCCCCTCCAAATTGGCCGTTGTGGGATCCCTTCCCACCTAATATTTGGGAAGAGGACCCGGGCCTCTATAAATAGGACTAGCCACCACCGTCGGGAGGCAGATTCTGATCTGATCCTGTACCGCATCAACTTGCCAAGCACAAGAACACCTCCCCTTAAGAGGATGTTCTCCCCTTGTAAATGTTGATCCTCAGCCCGAGAGGCAATCCACCACACCACACTGGAGTAGGGTATTACACCACACCGGTGGCCCGAACCAGTATAAACTTTTGTATCTCGTGTTCTTTGGGTTCGTCGAGCTAGGCCGTGAGATCATGATGTGTGCGAGCTAGAGAGAGGGAGATCTTTGTGAGCACCCTAGTGTTTGAACCACAAGGGTTTTGCCGGAACCCGAAATCCGATAGACCCAGGTTGGGGCCGTGTGCGATCGGGCCAGGCATTGGAACCCAATCATTTCCGTAGGTATGACATCCCACACGGTAATCCGAGAAAATCATTTCCATAGGTATGTACATCCCACACGGTAATATGAGAAAATCATTTCCGTAGGTATGTACATCCCACACGGTGAATCCCAGAAAAACATTTCCGTTCATATGTATATCACACACAGTTAATCCAAGGAATACGTTTCCATTCTTATGTACATCCCACACAGTCAATCCAGGGAAAACGTTTCCGTTCGGACGTACATCCCACACAGTTTTATGTGTAGGCTCGTGTCTGAAGGTGTAACTATCACACACGGTCTTCCTTGATTAATCATTTACTTTTATCAACTATATCGTACACGATTTGATGAAGAAAACCGTGTGGCATTGGGCTATCCATCGCAAGCGCTTTTACTGCTAGAACCGTTTGCAAAGATCCATGACACATTTAGCAGGTTTATTAGTTTACAATTAATAATTCCAGTATTACGCAAATTCACATTTCATATCGAACAGCTGTTTGCCAATTTCATATCAGGCACATAAATATATTACAACATCACAGTACAATAGCTACATGAAAACAGCACAGTACAACATATAGCTAGTTCAACTTCATAAGAACAATATATTCATTTCCCTAATCGAGATCATCCAGGCTCGTCTTATCCACCTCTGCTTTTAGTTCAGTAAGAACAGTTTTGCACGGGCCAACTGGGAAAGTGCCTCCTCCTTCACCAACACCATCTTAGCACAGTCTGATTAAAAAAATCTAAGCTCATTCTCCACCTTCAACTTTTTATCCCGCATCTTGAAATATGCTTCAATGTTGACAAGACTTTCTCTAAGCCTACGTGTGTTCTCTTCCTCATACATGCTCTAGAGCTTCGTTAGGCATATCTTCAAAGGCTGTGGCCACTCTTGATTAACCCACTCCAAGTAAGAACACTTCCGTTCATCCTATAATATTTAAAACTAGATCAATAAAAATTGTAGGGGAAATGGGTTTATGGCAACATAGAAAATCACCAATAATTATTTTGAAAAACTAAAGAAACATGTTAATTATGACATATCTTCTAAAAAGATCAATGTGCAAATGAAATAATTGGTACTGAGACAACAACCAAATTCTGGAACATCAGAAGCTATAATTAACTACAACGACACTACAAGTTCTTACTCATGTACAATAAATAACAAATTGAACATTTTATGAGGAAGGTAAATATAACTGCAACAGCATAGCGACAGTGTTTGGATGACAGCAAATTGATACTAACAGGTGTGTACATGCACAAATTTAGTAACATAGAACTAATATCACTAAGGCCGTCCACTATGTATGCCAAAACTGGGGTAAAGACAACTGTTCCTACATCTCGCACTGGTGCCCTGCACTGGTGAGCCGATGCAGCGGAAATAAAAATCAGGGACCCGGACTTCGGAGCACGTAGTTGCTCCGATGCCCAGTTCCTTCGTGCCATAAAGATTTATTATTTTACTACTTGGCTGCTCGTATGTGTGGGCCAAAGCTGGCTACACAACTGCTAAAGTGGTGCCAAATAATTTTCTAATGGCACCACTGATGAGATGGCACCAATTTAAGATACTAGGTACAAACTGTGACACTGTCTTAGGATGCGTTTGGTTGAAGGTGTGGTATGAATGGGTTGGGACCGTGACAGTGTCTGAATCACATCTAACAAATGATTTGTAACAACGAAAGAGGGTCTAACCTTCTGTGCACATGCCAGAAACTTCCTCCCACTGTCCACAGAATCAAATGCAACTAGCTTCACGCATGAAGATTGATGGTGACAACGAGCAAATAGATCTTCAGCCACCCTGCTCCATTCGTTGCCATTGATGGTCTTAAGGAGCTACAAGAGGAAGAAACGACTCAAATTGACCTCTGGGTAAAAATCCTTCAGTCCAAGTCATAGCATGAGAGAGAGAAGAGAGACATACCCAGGTGGTGAAGGAGTAGTCGCCGGAGGAGGAACCGCTGGAGATGTCTTTAAAGAAGACCACAGCGACCCCGGCGGTAGGATGCGAGATGGCGAGAGCGAGGAAGCGGCTATAGCTTAGCAAGCAAGGAAGGAAGGATGAAACAGGAGAAATGTGACTTGTGGTTAGGGAGAAAAGGGGTGGGGAAGGGGGGCGAGGGTGGATATTTTGGCGGTAGGCCAAAATTTTGGATATGTGGAGGGAAACTTTGCGCGTGGTGCCACCGGACCATTCACTTTGAATGCTTGTGTGCATCGCAAATGATTCTTCTACTTTACGCGCATGGGATGAGTTTGATAATTCAAATTTTGGTCTCAAGGCATGGGCACATTCACTTTGAACGCGTGTGGTGCCGCCGGACCATTCACTTTGAACGATTGTGTGCATTGCAAACAATTATTCTTCTTTACGCGCATGGGATGAGTTTGATAATTCAAATTTTGGTGGAAATTTCCCCGGGTACATCATTGCATAATTTAACATCGCTTGCTAATTTGGGCACACAAAAGAGCGTAGAGCAGACTGACCGCACTTACTGAATCGAGCAATTTTAGTAATTACACAGAGCCAGTTGACCTAAACATTGCTCTAACAAAAAACCAGCATTATAAACAAAGCCTAAGTACGCATACTTAATATTCCACCATCGCGCCAGCCTATGCATCGCCGGTGTGAGATGAGAGATCGATGACTTGTCCTGGCGACATGCCGCCGTTGGTGGACACCGCGTCCCCCCTACTGAAGTCGACCGCGTCCTCATCCTCGTCCTCGGCGCTGCCCTCAAGGTTGTAGTACACGTAGTAGTGGCTGCGCCGGAGCTCGCGTTGGTACTCCACCGCCGATTCCTCGACGGACATACTCTCACTACTAGGGAAAAGATTATAGGCAGACGCTTACTAGTAGCGAGGGTTTATAACCCTCGCTACTGCTACTTACTAGTAGCGTGGGTTTTTACCCCTTGCTACTACTAAGTTGATAGTAGTAGCGCGGGTTCTTAACCCTTGCTACTACTAAGTGGTCTCTGCCGTGCCCCCCCGGAACATGCCATAGTAGTAGCGAGGGGTATAAACCCGCGTTACTACTAAGTCGATAGTAGTAGCGCGGTTTTATAACCCTCACTACTACTAAGTGGTCTCTACCGTGCCCACCCGAGACATGCCATAGTAGTAGCGAGGGGTATAAACCCGCGCTACTACTATCGACCCACCAAGACATACGTACACATAGCGTGCCGAGGCCCAAATCCAAACCCACACTCTTCTGATTCCCCTTTTCCTCCCACTCACCATTCCCTTCCTCACCCACCGCCACTGCCGGCCTCGCACCTCGGCGGCACTCACAAATCCTCCATCCTCGGCGGCACTGCAGACCCCTCCCCTCCCCCTCCATGCTCCTTTTTCTTCGCTGGTGGAAGGAGACGGAAACCAGCAGAGCGTCATCCATGGCGGCGACCAGATCCTCCATGGACGTAGCCACTTGCACCTCCTCACCGGGTCAAGGGTCCTACGACAAGCAGCAGCAGGTCACCGAGCTTCATCTAGGGTTTCGGGCGTCGGCTCCAACTCCGGCGGCCACCGGTGAGTTCCTCCTCCTACTTCTCTCTATCTCTCTATTCCTCTTTCTCATAATTTTTTGTTCTCTTGTAGCAGCAGAAGACGGGAGGTGCGGGCACAAGTTGGGTGGGGAAGCACCAACACCACGGACAACTTCATCCCCTCCAGGACCAGTAGCAGCCATGGATGGAAAGGACGATGCCCAGCAAAAGCAGCCGCCATGGATGGAATTTATTTTTTTAATTCTCAATTAGTTAGTAGTAGCGCTGGGCCTTGACACACACCACAACTAAGTAGTAGTAGCGCGGGTGGCAACCGCGCTACTACTACTAGAAGTAGCAGTAGCGCGGGTACCACCCGCGCTACTGCTAAAAGTTAGCTATAGCGCCCTAGCAGTAGCGCAGGCCCCCACGCTACTTATAACGCCCTCGATGCGGCTATATCTCCTACGTGTCGAAGCACGACTTAGAGGCATAACCTCATTGAAAGCAATGTCGCAAGTAAGGTAATCTTCACAACATCCCATGTAAATAGATAATAAAGGGAAAGGTACATAGTTGGCTTACACTCGCCACATCAAACAAAGTACATAAATAGCATTACATCAACCAATCACTCATGGTCCGACTATGGTACCAAAATAAAAGATCAACCCAACATGCAACACGGTCCCGATCGCCCCAATTGGGCACCACTACTGATCATCAGGGAAAGACACATAGTAACGGCGTGAGTCTTCGTCGAACTCCCACTTGAGCTCAAGCGAATCATCTGGAATGGAGTCATCGGGCCCTGCATCTGGTCTGGAAGTAATCTGTGAGCCACGGGGACTCAGCAATCTCGCACCCTCGCGATCAAGACTATTTAAGCTTATAGGAAAGACAAGGTAATATGTGGGGCTGCAGCAAGCGACTAGCATAAATGGTGGCTAACCTGTTCGCAAAAGAGAGCAAGAAGAGAAGGCAAAGCACGAACTAAGAACTAGAGAACAACCTATGACAAACATTAATCCAACACCGTGTTCACTTCCCGGACTCCGCCGAGAAGAGACCATCACGGTAACACACACAGTTGAATCATTTTAATTAAGTTAAGGTTCAAGTTATCTACAACCGGACATTAACAAATTCCCATCTGCCCATAATCGTGGGCACGGCTTTCAAAATTTCAAATCCCTGCAGGGGAGTCCCAACTTAGCCCATGACAAGCTCTCACGGTCAACGAAGGATATACCTTGTCCCGAGACAATTGCGATCAGACTTGGCATCCCGGTTCTACAAGACAACTTCGACAATGGTAAAACAAGTCCAGCAATACCACCCGCTGTGCCGACAAATCCCGATAGGAGGTGCACATATCTCGTTCTTAGGGCACACCGGATAAGCTAAGCGTACGGGAGCCAACGTAACCCAAGTTGCCAAGGGACGGCCCCGCACGGTGCTCTGGGTTGGACCAACACTTAGAGAAGCACTGGCTCGGGCGTTTAAAATAAAGATGACCCTTGAGTCCGCGAAACCCAAGGGAAAAAGGCTAGGTGGCAAATGGTAAAACCAAGGTTGGGCATTGCTGGAGGAGTTTTATTCAAGGCGAACTGTCAAGGGGTTCCCATTATCACCCAACCGCGTAAGGAACGCACAATCTGGGAACATAACACCGATATGACGGAAACTAGGGCGGCAAGAGTGGAACAAAACACTAGGCAAAAAAGCCAAGCCTTCCACCCTTTACCAAGTATATAGATGCATTAAGATAACAAGATAAAATATAATGATATCCCAACAATAAACAATGTTCCAACAAGGAACGATCTCCAATCTTCACCTGCAACTAGCAACGCTATAAGAGGGGCTGAGCAAAGTGGTAACATAGCCAATCAACGGTTTGCTAGGACATGGTGGGTTAGAGGTTTGACATGGAAATTTGGGAGGCATGAAAATCAAGTGGTAGGCATCGTAGCATAGGCATAGCAAAAGAGCGAGCATCTAGCAAAGCAAAGATAGAAGTGATTTCGAGGGTATGATCATCTTGCCTGCGAAGTTGTCAGAGTTGACTGGATCCTCGAAAGCAAACTCAATGGGCTCCTCGTAGAGAACTCGTCTCCTGGCTCTACCCAAACAAGACAAACAAGCACAAGGAACACAATCAACCACGTGCAAAGCTCAAACAACATGATGCAAACATGGTATGCTATGCGGGATGCGATATGTGATGCATATGCAAGATTTGGTAAGGAATGAACGAACCTGGCCTGAACTTGGAAATCCAAGTGTGCCACTGGAAAGGTAAGGTGATTTCGGTTGAAATCGATATAAAGAACACCGGAATCGGAGACACGGTTTGGAAATGGCAAGCAAAACAAATATGGCATCGGTCTGCGATAAACAGCAAGTAGCCATCTAAATGCATCAAGATAATTATGCTACAGCACTCAAACATGGCAACAAAATACATGGCAGGGATCCACTCATAATGCTTAACAAAATATGAACAATGAGATACGGCCAATTCATCCATTAACAGGTTCAAACAAGCATGGCAAAAGTGCAATTGGTAAACAGGTTTCAGACTTAGTGAAATTAACACAAGCCTGGAATTTCAGATTAGGTAGCACACTGTGGAGCATGAAAACTATAAGCTACAGGAACTTAGCATGGCAAAGTAAAGCATGGCATGGAGCTACTCAAAGAGCTTACAAAAGTCACTTAGTGACCTTGAGCCAAAAGGGATCAGAAAATACAATTGCAAGCATGTGAACATGGCAAAAACATAATCAGATCTCAGACAATTAACTCAAATAGCTCTCTTCCAACAGCATTTCGGGCATTAAGATGAGCTCAAATGAAAATGATGCAATGAGATGAAATGATGTACTCTCTGAGACGGACATTTTGATAGGCTACACGCCCAAAACGGAGCAACTGATGCGGAGATATAGCATGATGAAAGACGCAAATTATTACGGTTTCGGGAGGAAAGTCAACCGGATCTAGATCTGGATCTGAGATCATTGTAGCAGTTACTGTAGCGGTGCATGGACTTCGAGGTTCGCCGGAGGAGGAAGTTCGCTGGAGAGAGAGGTCGCCGGCTTGACGGAGAGGGAGGAGGAGGCCGGAGCCGGAGCCGGCGAGCTCCGGGCGGCGCGACGCCGGCGATGTGGAGCTGCGGCCGGCGAGGGGAGCGGCGTCGCAGTGGCGCGACCTTGAGGAGGCGGTGGCCGGCGATGTGGAGCTGCGGCAGCGCGACGGCGCCGGCCGGCGAGGCAAAGGCCGCGGGGAAGCGGCTTCGCAGTGGCGCGGCCTTGAGGAGGCGGTGGCCGGTGATGTGGAGCTGCGGCGGCGCGTCGGCGCCGGCCGGCGAGGCAAAGGCTGCGGGGAAGCGGCGTCGGGCGGCGGCGGGCGAAGCCGGGCGGCGGGGCGCGGCGACTGGGCCGCGGGGGCCTCACCTGGGCCCGGGCGGGCCGGCGCATCGATGGGCAGCGGCGATGTTGGGCTGAGGCGCGGGCCAACGGGCGGCTGACACGTGGCGGCGGCGGTCGGGTCGGACACGTCCGGCCCGGCGGAAAGATGTCCGGCAGCGCGAGGGGTGGATCTAGGGTTTCGGGGGAAGAAGGAAACGTGAATTTCGGAGGGGGGCTATTTATAGACATAGGAGGAGCTAGGAGAGTCAAAATGAGGTGCGGTTTCTGGCCACGCGATCATGATCGAACGCTCTAGATGATGGAGGTGGTTTTGGTGGGTATTGGGCCAAATTGGAGGGGTGTTGGGCTGCAACACACACGAGGCCTTCTCGGTCCCTCGATTAACCGTTGGAGTATCAAACGAAGTCTAAATGGTACGAAACTTGACAGGCGGTCTACCGGTAGTAAACCAAGGCCGCTTGGAAAGTCTTGGTCCAATCCGGAAATATTTAACCCCCACACACGAAAGAAAGGTAGAAAGGACCACCGAAGGAGATAGGAGCGCCGAAATGCAAAATGGACAACGGGGAAAATGCTCGGATGCATGAGACAAACACGTATGCAAATGCAATGCACATGATGACATGATATGAGATGCATGACAACGACAGCAACACACGGAGACAAAAACCCGAACCCGAGGAAATAAAATAACTTAGCGCCGGAAACGGCAAGAGTTGGAGTACATATTAGGTAAATTGCATCCGGGGTGTTACAATACTCCACCACTACGAAAGGATCTCGTTCCAAGATCTAGGACTGCAAGAACGCCGGGTACTCAGAACGGAGGTGATCCTCGCGTTCCCAGGTGGCTTCATGGTCGGAATGGTGTGACCACTTGACTTTGAGGAATTTGATTTACTTATTGCGAGTCTTGCGTTCAGTCTCTTCAAGAATAGCAACGGGGTGCTCACGATAAGAGAGATCTTCTTGGAGATCAATGTATTCGAAGTTGACGGTGCGGTCAGGAGTCTTGAAGCACTTGCGGAGCTGAGAGACATGGAATACGTCGTGCACATTTGCAAAGTTTGAAGGAAGCTCGAGTTGATAGGCGAGATCGCCTCTCTTGCTGACAATCTTGAAAGGACCCACGTATCTAGGGGCAAGCTTCCCTTTGATACCGAAGCGACGAGTACCTTTCATTAGAGAGACGCGGAGGTAAACATGATCTCCGATCTTGAAAGCCAAATCACGGTGCTTACTATCATAGTAGCTCTTCTGGCGTGATTGCGCTGCTTTGAGGTTATCACGAATGACTTTACACATTTCCTCTACCTCTGTGATTAAGTCATTTCCCAGAAGTTGACTTTCACCGGTTTCAGACCAGTTGAGAGGGGTACGGCACTTCCTGCCATACAGAATTTCGAATGGGGCCTTGCCCGAACTTGCTTGAAAACTGTTGTTGTAGGAGAATTCGGTGTATGGAAGGCAATCTTCCCACTTCATGCTGAAGGAGATCACACAAGCCCTGAGCATATCTTCCAGAATCTGGTTGACACGCTCGACTTGACTGCTAGTTTGGGGATGGAAAGCTATGCTGAAGCGGATGTTGGTGCCCATGGCCTTCTAAAAAGAATCCCAAAACTTGGAGGTAAAGATGCTTCCACGGTCTGAAGAGATCACTTGTGGAATACCGTGCAGCGAGACAATCCGAGAGGTATACAGCTCTGCCAATTGAGCTGCAGTGATAGACTCTTTGATAGGCAGAAAGTGAGCCACTTTAGTGAGTTTGTCGTTGACAACGAATATAGCATCATTGCCACGCTTGGACTTTGGAAACCCAGTCACGAAGTCCATCTCAATGTGGTCAAACTTCTATTCTGGAATGGCAAGAGGTTGGAGGAGACCAGCTGGCCTTTGGTGTTCTGCCTTCACTCTTCTACAGACATCACACTCATTCACGAACTGAGCAATCTCGCGCTTCATTCGAGTCCACCAATAAGCCTGCTTGAGGTCATGATACATCTTCGTACTCCCAGGGTGGATGGAAAGGAGTGACTTGTGAGCCTTGTTCATGATCACTTTACGAAGTTCACCTTTGGGCACAACAATACGATCCTCAGAGAAGAGAGTATCCTTGTCATCAAGGCGATATCACTTGTACTTGGGTTGACTCTTGGCAATCCCAATCTTCACCTTCTTCACCATAGCATCAAGAAGTTGAGCCTGACGAATATGGTCTTCCAAGGTAGGAGAGACTTGAAGGTTGGCGAGGAAACCTTGAGGAACAACTTGCAGATTGAGTTTGCGGAAAGCTTCACAAAGCTTAGGTTGATAAGGCTTGAGAATGAGACTGTTGCAGTACGCCTTCCTGCTCAAAGCGTCAACAATGACATTGGCCTTGCCTGGAGTATACTCGATACTTGGATTATACTCTTGAATCATTTCGACCCAACGAGTCTGCCTGAGGTTGAGATTAGGCTGAGTGAAGATGTACTTGAGACTCTTGTGGTCAGTGAAGATGTCCACTTTTCTTCCCAATAAGAGATGTCTCCAAGTCAAAAGAGCATGCACAACTGCCGCCAACTCGAGGTCATGAGTGGGGTAGTTCTTCTCGTTGGGCTTCAACTGGCGAGAGGTATAAGCCACAACTTTCTTCTCTTGCATCAACACTGCACCAAGACCTTGAAGAGAGGCATCGCAGAAGACCTCGAACGGTTTGGATTCATCAGGAGGAGTCAGAACTGGAGCAGTGACCAATTTCTCTTTCAAAGTGTTGAAAGCGATGTCACATTCCGGAGACCAAACGTACTTGACGTGCTTCTGGAGAAGGTTTGAAAGAGGCTTCACGATCTTTGAAAAGTTCTCAATGAACCTTCGACAGTAGCTTGCGAGACCAAGGAAGCTACGGAGTTGCTTCATGTTGTGAGGTGGTTCCCAATTCACAATTGCAGACACCTTCTCAGGATTCACCGCAATGCCCTAGGCAGAGGTGATATGCCCAAGATAAAGAACCTCATCGAGCCAAAACTCGCACTTTGAGAACTTGGCGTAGAACTGATGTTCCCTGAGCTTATCGAGCACCAAACACAAGTGCTTGGCATGATCTTCCTTGTTCTTCGAAAAGACCAGAATGTCGTCGAGATAGACCAAAACGAAGTCATTTGTGTAGGCATTGAAGATGAAGTTCATCATGCGAGAGAAAGTCGGAGGAGCGTTGACGAGGCCAAAAGACATGATAGTGTATTCATATGAACCATAGCTTGTCCTGAAAGTCGTCTTGGGAATATCTTGCTCACGGATTCGAATCTGGTGATAACCCATACGGAGATCAAGCTTGGAGAATACTTGGGCACCTTTGAGTTGTTCGAACAACTCGTTGATGTTGGGAAGTGGGTATTTGTTCTTGATAGTCTTCTTGTTCAATGGAAGGTAGTCAACACAAAGTCGGTCTGTTCCATCTTCTTCACAAAAAATACTCCACAACCCCACAGAGAAGAACTAGGTCGGATGAGACCCATTCGTTCTTGAATATCGAGTTGCTTCTTCAGCTCCTTCAACTCTTCAGGTCCGAGCTTGTAAGGACGTTTGCAAACCGGTTCCGTGCCAGGCTCAAGATCGATGACGAATTCAACTGGCCGGTGCGAAGGCATTCCTGGAAGCTCTTCTGGAAAGATGTCTTGATATTCGCAAACGACTGGAATTTGAGAGATGGCATCTAGTTCACCCTTCTCATTTAGAGAAAACATATGGATGGTATCGTCATTAGCGGCAAAGATAATTACATCCTCAAACGAATGAGTCAATTGAATCTGCCTGGCAGCACAATCAAGCTGAGCCTTGTGCTTAGAAAGCCAATCCATCCCGAGAATAAGATCAATATCCGAGTTACCAAGGACCATTGGAGAGGAAAGAAACTTGAAATCACCCATCATGATAGAAACATCCGGAACTATTGAAGTAGCCCTCATAGACTTAGCCGGAGAAACCACTCCCATAGGTTTACCCAACATTTGGGAAACGAAGTCATGCTTGGAAACAAATGATCTTGACATGAAACAATGCGTTGCACCAGTGTCAAAAAGAACTTTTGCGGGAATAGAGTTAACTGGAAAGTTGCCCATGATGACATCTGACGAGTCCTCTGCCTAAGCTGCATTCAGCAAGTTGACCTTGGCGTGCTTGGGGTTATGCTTGACCACGGCTGTACTTGCCGATCTCACGGGAGGAGGAGGAGGAGGGAGACGCCTCTGATTGAAGAATTTGTTAGCATAGTGACCCTTCTATTGGCACTTGTTGCACGTGACCTCTGAAAGCGGACGGTGATACGGAGCACTCGATCTTGGAGCTTGAGACGAAGTCTTGTTCTGAAAGCCAGGGTTGGGTGGGTGGGAAGATCCACTGCCACCTTTGCTCTTCTGTTGATACGGCTGATGGAACGGAGGAGGAGGAAGCCAATACTTATGCTGCTTGGCCACTTGAGTTGAGGAAGAAGGAGTAGCATCTCTGAATCGCTTCTTGGAAGCATCACACTTCAGTTGAGCAGCCTCTTGCTTCAATGCCATGTTGTAGAACTCATCGTACCTCAAGGGCTCAAAGAGAACAATAGTTAGTTGTATTTCCTCTCTGAGACCACCCCTGAACTGGTATATCATGCTCTTCTCGTTAGGGACGTCCTGCTTAGCAAAGAGGGCGAGCTTCTGAAACAACTTGTTCTAGTCATAGACAGACATAGAGCCTTGCTTCAGGTTGCGGAATTCCTCATGCTTGCTTTCAACCACGCTCTGAGGAATATGATGAGCTTTGAAGTCTTGACGGAATTCATCCCAGGTAATCACACGGCCTCCTCTGGAATCTTTGTACTGCTGGAACCATTCTGCAGCTTGGTCTTTGAGTTGGAAGGAAGCGAACTTGACAAAGTCCTTAGGCCTGACGTTACTGCACTCGAAATGCTTGCACAAGTCCACAAGCCAATCGTCAGCATCAGTTGCCTCAACACAATTGCTGAAGGTCTTTGGCTGGTTAGCACGGAACTGGTTGAGTGTAGCGAAGTGATTCTGATTGTTGCCTTGGTTGCCTTGGTTGCCTTGGTTCGCTTGGTTGCGCTCTTGAAGAATTTGCATGATCAACTGCGTGTTTGCATTGGTTGCGGCCATCACAGCTTGCCATGCCTCCGGAGGAGGAGGTGGTGGTGGCGGATCAGGATTTGGAGTCGTGCGCATTGGAGGAGCCATCCTGAAGAGGTTGACATCCATTAGCACCTTGACAAATAAAATATTGAAGCTGAATCCAACAGGTTGAAATTGCAACATATAGTCTTCACATCCGAACAAAATGAACGACTGCATTCCAATTGAAATGGTCACATATCCATAAATTGAGAAGCCACTTAGAATTTAGGTAGAGGAATAAATCAACAAGGTACGAAGCAAGAACGAATACTCGGTAAAGATCACCCAATCTCAACCAAATATCCGTGGAAGAAGAGCTAGAGCTACGAGAATTCCTACCTATGAAACTCCCAAACCTTTCCGGTTATGCAATCAGGTGTTGGGGATACATGGGAAGCATAATATCTCACCTAAATCTAACAAATCCTACATCCAGCTGTATCCATCCTTCAACACATAACCGGAAAAAAACTTCAGAAATCGTCTACCTCAACCTTCGAAAAGCATCCGTTATACAAGTTATGGCAATACTCCCAAACTCCCGCCCCAGTACTGGGTGGCGTCGAGGTTATCTCACCAACAACTGCATAAAAGAGATTTTCGATGTCGGCGAACTAAACTCAGGTATTCCAGAACTGCAACGATAAAATTGTGACGACAACACCTCGGAGCTGAACTCCCCAGGACACTGCCACAACCCCTAAATGTCAGGAGGCACCAAGAACAATGTTCTCGTCACAAAACCATCAGAACGATTCCAAGATACCCGCATGATCTTAAATTTTTTTAGTGAAATTTGAGAAGAGAAGAGTCAAAACTCTACGTCAGGATGCCTTACCAGAGCAATGAAGGGACTGGGGAGTAAAAAGAATTCCTAAACTCTCCGATATATAATTCCTAAATGACTCAAAACATTTTTTCCTAGACTCAACAATGGCTGCTAATTCGATCAAGCAGTGCGGGCTCCTAAGGTCGGGGAAGGCTCTGATACCAACTTATAACGCCCTCGATGCGGCTATATCTCCTACGTGTCGAAGCACGACTTAGAGGCATAACCGCATTGAAAGCAATGTCGCAAGTAAGGTAATCTTCACAACATCCCATGTAAATATATAATGAAGGGAAAGGTACATAGTTGGCTTACACCCGCCACGTCAAACAAAGTACATAAATAGCATTACATCAACCAATCACTCATGGTCCGACTACGGTACCAAAATAAAAGATCAACCCACCATGCGACACGGTCCCGATCGCCCCAACTGGGCACCACTACTGATCATCAGGGAAAGACACATAGTAACGGCGTGAGTCTTCGTCGAACTCCCACTTGAGCTCAAGCGCATCATCTGGAACGGAGTCATCGGGCCCTGCATCTGGTTTGGAAGTAATCTGTGAGCCACGGGGACTCAGCAATCTCGCACCCTCGCGATCAAGACTATTTAAGCTTATAGGAAAGGCAAGGTAATATGTGGGGCTGCAGCAAGCGACTAGCATAAATGGTGGCTAACCTGTTCACAAAAGAGAGCGAGAAGAGAAGGCAAAGCACGAACTAAGAACTAGAGAACAACCTACGGCAAACATTACTCCAACACCGTGTTCACTTCCCGGACTCCGCCGAGAAGAGACCATCACGGTAACACACACAGTTGATTCATTTTAATTAAGTTAAGGTTCAAGTTATCTACAACCGGACATTAACAAATTCCCATCTGCCCATAACCGCGGGCACGGCTTTTGAAAGTTCAAATCCCTGCAGGGGAGTCCCAACTTAGCCCATGACAAGCTCTCACGGTCAACGAAGGATATACCTTGTCCCGAGACAATTCCGATCAGACTCGGCATCCCGGTTCTACAAGACAACTTCGACAATGGTAAAACAAGTCCAGCAATACCACCCGCTATGCCGACAAATCCCGATGGGAGCTGCACATATCTCGTTCTCAGGACACACCGGATAAGCTAAGTTTAAGGGAGCCAATGTAACCCAAGTTGCCAAGGGACGGCCCCGCACGGTGCTCTAGGTTGGACCAACACATAGAGAAGCACTGGCCCGGGGGTTTAAAATAAAGATGACCCTTGAGTCCGCGAAACCCAATGGAAAAAGGCTAGGTGGCTAATGGTAAAACCAAGGTTGGGCATTGCTGGAGGAGTTTTATTCAAGGCGAACTGTCAAGGGGTTCCCATTATCACCCAACCGCAAAAGGAACGCAAAATCCGGGAACGTAACACCGATATGACGGAAACTAGGGCGGCAAGAGTGGAACAAAAGACTAGGCAAAAAGGCCGAGCCTTCCACCCTTTACCAAGTATATAGATGTATTAAGATATCAAGATAAAATATAATGATATCCCAACAATAAACAATGTTCCAACAAGGAACGATCTCCAATCTTCACCTGCAACTAGCAACGCTATAAGAGGGGCTGAGCAAAGTAGTAACATAGCCAATCAACGGTTTGCTAGGATATGGTGGGTTAGAGGTTTTACATGGCAATTTGGGAGGCATGAAAAGCAAGTGGTAGGCATCGTAGCATAGGCATAGCAAAAGAGCGAGCATCTAGCAAAGCAAAGATAGAAGTGATTTCAAGGGTATGATCATCTTGCCTACAAATTTGTCAGAGTTGACTGGATACTCGAAAGCAAACTCAACGGGCTCCTCGTTAGCGAACTCGTCTCCTGGCTCTACCCAAACAAGACAAACAAGCACAAGGAACACAATCAACCACGTGCAAAGCTCAAACAACATGATGCAAACATGGTATGCTATGCGGGATGCGATATGTGATGCATATGCAAGATTTGGAAAGGAATGAATGAACCTGACCTCAACTTGGAAATCCAAGTGTGCCACTGGAAAGGTGAGGTGATTTCGGTTGAAATCGATATAAAGAACACCAGAATCGGAGACACGGTTTGGAAATGGCAAGCAAAACAAATATGGCATCGGTCTGCGATAAATAGCAAGTAGCCATCTAAATGCATCAAGATAATTATGCTACAGCACTCAAACATGGCAAAAAAATACATGGCATGGATCCACTCATAATGCTTAAAAAAAGATGAACACTGAGCTACGGCCAATTCATCAATTAACAGGTTCAAACAAGCATGGCAAAAGTGCAATTGGTAAACAGGTTTCAGACTTAGTGAAATTAACACAAGCCTGGAATTTTAGATCAGGTAGCACACTTTGGAGCATGAAAACTATAAGCTACAGGAATTTAACATGGAAAAGTAAAGCATGGCATGGAGCTACTCAGAGAGCTTAACAAAAGTCCCTTAGTGACCTTGAGGCAAAAGGGATCAGAAAATACAATTGCAAGCATGTGAACAAGGCAAAAACATAATCAGATCTCAGACTTGGTGAAAAACTGGAGCATGCAAATATGATAGCAAGTAGGCATGTTCACGAGCTCGATGCACTCACTACAGAGCAAGGCATGACAATCTAAGGACACACCCATCAACAATACATGTTATATAAGCTAGACATGGCAATAACAACAACATCCTCGGCAAAATCGCTAACAAGTAGACAATCTGCCTAGATTCACGAAATAGCAAAAGTAGAGCTCGATTGACTCAAGCAGGGTGCTCCATAATTGCAAACAAAGACATGGATGGATAGAGCACTACAAGATTAACAAATCATCCTTACTGATCATCCTCAAAAGAGGCACGGATCACTAGGAACCAACATGAACATATGGCATATTGATAAAAACAGATCAAGGACTTAGTGAAATCTCTAAGTCCCTGAAAACAGCATTAACGAATGCACCACTTTGCAAGCTTGTGCTAGTCACCACATATATCACAAAAATACATGGATAGCACCTCTGTAAATATGGCAAAGCCTATAACAAAACACATGTAGAGCTCATGAGCATATCATGCACACATTAATCATGACAAAAATGACAAATGGCTATTTGGTGCAGCAGATCTGACAATTAACTCAAATAGCTCTCTTCCAACAGCATTTCGGGCATCAAGATGAGCTAAAATGAAAATGATGCAATAAGATGAAATGATGTACTCTCCGAGGCAAACATTTTGATATGCTACACGCCCAAAACGGAGTACGGATGCGGAGATATAGCATGATGAAAAACACAAATTATTAGGGTTTCGGGAGGAAAGTCAACCGGATCTAGATCTAGATCTGAG
Source organism: Triticum aestivum (assembly GCF_018294505.1). NCBI lineage: Eukaryota > Viridiplantae > Streptophyta > Magnoliopsida > Poales > Poaceae > Triticum > Triticum aestivum. Next base: position 374,468,848 of record NC_057803.1, on the reverse strand, counting down.
ATCACTGTAGCAGTTACTGTAGCGGTGCATGGACTTCGAGGTTCGCCGGAGGAGGAAGTTCGCCGGAGAGAGAGGTTGCCGGCTTGACGGAGAGGGAGGAGGAGGCCGGAGCCGGGGCCGGCGAGCTCCGGGCGGCGCGGCGCCGGCGATGTGGTGCTGCGGCCGGCGAGGGGAGCAGCGTCGCGGTGGCGCGACCTTGAGGAGGCGGTGGCCGGCGATGTGGAGCTGCGGCGGTGCCGGCCGGCGAGGCAAAGGCGGCGGGGAAGCGGCGTTGGGCGGCGGCGGGCAAAGCCGGGCGGCGGGGCGCGGCGACTGTGCCGCGGGGGCCTCGCCTGGGCCCGGGCGGGCCGGCGCGGCGATGGGCAGCGGCAATGTGGGGATGAGGCACGGGCCAATGGGCGGCTGACACGTGGCGGCGGCGCTCGGGTCGGGCACGTCCGGCCCGGCGGAAAGATGTCCGGCGGCGCGAGGAGTGGATCTAGGGTTTCGGGGGAAGAAGGAAACGTGAATTTTGGAGGGGGGCTATTTATAGACGTAGGAGGAGCTAGGAGAGTCCAAATGAGGTGCGGTTTTCGGCCACGCGATCGTGATCGAACGCTCTAGATGATGGAGGGGGTTTTGGTGGGTTTTGGGACAAATTGGAGGGGTGTTGGGCTGCAACACACACGAGGCCTTCTCGGTCCCTCGGTTAACCGTTGGAGTATCAAACGAAGTCCAAATGGTACGAAACTTGACAGGCGGTCTACCGGTAGTAAACCAAGGCCGCTTGGCAAGTCTCGGTCCAATTCGGAAATGTTTAACCCCCACACACGAAAGAAAGGTAGAAAGGACCACCGGAGGAGATAGGAGCGCCGGAATGCAAAACGGAAAACGGGGAAAATGCTCGGATGCATGAGACGAACACGTATGCAAATGCAATGCACATGATGACATGATATGAGATGCATGACAACGACAACAACACACAGAGACAAAAACCCAAACCCGAGGAAATAAAATAAATTAGCGTCGGAAACAGCAAGAGTTGGAGTACATATTAGGTAAATTACATCCAGGGTGTTACACTACTACTAGGCAATTACCCGCGCTACTACTAGGGTTTTCCCTAGTAGTGTCTTCTCTACCTCGACCTCGACCACGTGCAACTCCTCCTCTCGACGCTCCTCGATCTCCGCCACCTCCTGCATCTCTAGCTCCCGCTCGTCGACCTCACGAGGAAGCAGGTGCTCCATGGCCACTTCTGCCTTTTCAGACATGGGTTGCATGCTGGAGTCTGAGGTGGCTTGGAATATCTTGGCGTGTGCATCCTCGATCCGGGCCAGGGCGAAATCAGCGGCACAGACGGCAGCTCGAGCGCTCTCGGCGTTTGCAGCCGCCATTGCAGCAGCAGCTGTAGCCGTCTCGCCTATTGCAGCTGCCCTGTCGGCTGTCGTAGATGCCCTCTCGGCGGAAGCGGCCGCGCTCAATGCTTATGCGGCGGCACTCTCGATGTAGGCGTCCGCGCTCTTGGCGCAGGCGGCGGCACTCGGGGGGGGGGGGGGGAATCGTACGGGCCCTCATGAAGAGTTTCCATGGCGTCATCTTTGCAATAAGGGGGTGCGGGAATGGGGATCAGGATTCATGGATTCGGTGGTTGCCAGCACTAGAGCAGACGAGCCGGCAAAGCTTAAGGAGGGAGACTTAAATATACCCAGATATTTTCATCACAAACGGTTCCTAGAAAACAACTGTGTGTGATGTTGTAGATATTTTTTTATTAGCTGTGAAAGACGGATTTGGAATAAAGTGCTAACAGATGGTGTTTTAAATGAATGAGAAATTTTGTAGTACTAATACAACTGTCATGTCAAATTTTGGAAAATTTCAGGGGTCATTTGACCATATAAGACATTTAAGTGATTTTCTAGCCATTTAATGGCCGTAATTGAAATTTGAACTACATGTACATGCAATAGCTAACCATAACGGTTTGAAAACTCATATTTCGTGTACTTGTGTGCGATTTAATTCCATGTGCAGTAAATTTGAAGGAATTTTCAAACATATTGGTCTAACGGCTATGACACAATTAAGCATGGAGTGACATGGCATTTTAATTCCAAAAAATAAAAAAATCAGAATCACATGAAACCTTGGTTGATGTAATGTCATGCCACCAAGATGATGTGGTAAAATATTAGCATGTTTGACCAAAGTTTGGACACACACCCTCACAAACCGGAGCAACTCACTAGAAGGCTCGTGGTTCCGAGAGGGAACAATGCATGTTTGATGACGAACGGGAGATAGCTTCCTCTTACGGCTTTCAAATTTTTTTCTACGTCTAACATGCACTACTATAACTGTAAAATGAAATTTTTGAAAATTATAGGGGTCATTTGACCTTTTAAAGACATTAAAGTGATTTTCTAGCCATTTAATGACCGTAATTCAAATTTGAACTACATCTACATGCAACGCCTCACCAAAACGGTTTGAAAAATCATATTTGTGTACTTGTGTGCGAGTTAATTCCATGTGCAGTAAACTAGAAGGAATTTTCAAACATAGTTGTATCACGACATGGACACATATGCATGGAGTGGCATGGCATTTTAATTCCAAAAAAAATTAGAAACACATGAAACCTTGGTTGATGTAACGTCATGCCACCAAGATGATGTGGTGAAGAAATTGGCATGTTTGACGAAAGTTTGGACACACAACCCTCACAAACCTAAGCAACTCGCTAGAAGGCCCGTGGTTCTGAGAGGGAACAATGCATGTTTGATGACGAACGGGAGATAGCTTCCTCTTACGGCCTTCAAATTTTTTTCTACGTCTAACATGCACAAATACAACTATAATGTGAAATTTGGGAAAATTCTACGGGTGCTTTGACCTTTTAAAGAAATTTAAGTGATTTTCTAACCACTTAATGACCGTAATTCAAATTTGAAATACATCTACATGCAACGCCTAAACAAAACGGTTTGAAAAATCATATATGTCTACTTGTGTGCGAGTTAATTCCATGTGCAGTAAATTAGAACGAATTTTCAAACATATTTGTCTCACGACATGGACACATGTATACGTATGCATGGAGTGATATGGCATTTTAATTCAAAAAATAGAAAAATGATCAGAAACACATGAAACCTTTGTTGACGTAATGTCATGCCACCAAGATGATGTGGTAAAGAAATTGGCATGTTTGACGAACGTTTGGACACACACCCCTCACAAACCGGAGCAACTCGCTAGAAGGTTCGTGGTTCCGAGAGGGAACAATGCATGTTTGATGACGAACAGGAGATAGCTTCCTCTTACGGCCTTCAATTTTTTTCCTATGTTTAATGTGCACTAATATAACTGTCATGTGAAAATTTGGTAAATTTCAGGGGTCATTTGACCTTTTAAAGACATTTAAGTGATTTTCTAACCATTTAATGACCTTAATTCAAATTTGAACTACATCTACATGCAACACCTAACCATAACGGTTTGAAAAATCATATTTTTGTGTACTTGTACGTGAGTTAATTCCATGTGTAGTAAATTAGAAGGAATTTTCAAAAATATTGGTGTCAAGGCATGGGCACATGCATGGGGTGCATGCCATGGCATTTTAATTCAAAAAAATTAAAAAGTGATCAGAAAAACATGAAACCTTGCTTGATTTAATGTCATCCACCAAGATGGTGTGGTAAAGAAATTGGTATGTTTGACAAAAGTTTGCACAGACACCCCTCACAAACCGAAGCAACTCGCTAGAAGGTTCATGGTTCTAAGAGGGAACAATGCATGTTTGATGACAAACGGGAGATAGCTGCCTCTTACGGCCTTCAATTTTTTTTCTACGTCTAACGTGCACTACTACAACTATAATGTGAAATTTTGGAAAATTCTAGGGGCCATTTGACCTTTTAAATACAGTTAAGTGATTTTCTAACAATTTAATGACCGTAATTCAAATTTGAACTACATCTACATGCAATGCCTAACCAAAATGGTTTGAAAAATCATATATGTGTACTTGTGTGCGAGTTAATTCCATGTGCAGTAAATTAGAAGGAATTTTCAAACATATTGGTCTCACGAAATGGACACATGCATACGTATGCATGGAGTGACATGGCATTTTAATTCAAAAAAATAAAAATGATCACAAACACATGAAACCTTGGTTGCTGTAATGGCATGCCACCAAGATGATGTGGTAAAGAAATTGGCATGTTTGACGAACGTTTGGACACGCACCCCTCAAAAACCGGAGCAACTCGCTAGAAGGTTCGTGGTTCTCAGAGGGAACAATGCATGTTTGATGATCAACGAGAGATAGCTTCCTCTTACGGCCTTCAAAATTTTCCTACGTTTAACGTGCAACTGTCATGTGAAAATTTGGTAAATTTCAAGGGTCATTTGACCTTCTAAAGACATTTAAGTGATTTTCTAACCATTTAATGACCATAATTAAAATTTGAACTACATCTACATGCAATGCCTAACCAAAATGGTTTGAAAAATCTTATTTTTGTGTACTTGTGTGTGTATTAATTCCATGTGCAGTAAATTATAAGGAAATTCCAAACATATTGGTGTCAAGGCATGGGCACATGCATGGAGTGCATGCCATGGCATTTTAATTCCAAAAAATTAGAAAATGATCAGAAAAACATGAAACCTTGCTTGATTTAATGTCATGCCACCAAGATGATGTGGTAAAAAAAATTGGCCTGTTTGACGAAAGTTTGGACACACGCCCCTCACAAAACGGAGCAACTCACTAGAAGGTTCATGGTTCCGAGAGGGAACAATGCATGTTTGCTGACGGACGGGAGATCGCTTCCTCTTACGTCCTTCAAATTTTTTCCTATGTTTAACGTGCACTAATACAACTGTCATGTGAAAATTTGGAAATTTTCAGGGGTCATTTGACCTTTTAAAGGCATTTAATTGATGTTCTAACCATTTAATGATCGTAATTCAAATTTGAACTACATCTACATGCAACGCCTAACCAAAACAGTTTGAAAAATCATATTTTTGTGTACTTGTGTGCGAGTTAAAAAAATCATCAGACAATGTAAATATCTGGTGTTCAAAAAAGAAAATCTAAAGATCTGACAAGACAACCGGCCCCCACACGATTGGCAGTCTATCTTTCAGCTCGAGGTTTAGTTGGTGAATGGCGGGGATCATTAATCAGACATGGTTTTGCATTGGAAACCGTAAGCTATTATGTTCACACATGGATTTTTTCTATTATGTTCACACACAGATTTTGCTGCGGGAAGCATGTGTAATTCAAACTACAGTACTCATAAATTCCGGCGACCGGTGTTTGTGCTATCCCCGCCGGTCTATATTTTGGTCGCCAATAAATACTACCTTGCTCACGTCGCCCCGCCTGCATTCTCATCTACATCCTCCCCTCGGTCGCCCTCTCTCCCTCCCTCTCTCTCTACCATGGCGCCGCTGGTCTGCCCATGCGCCGACGAGGAGTCGCCGCCCCCCGAGGATACTCACTAGATTAGTAGTGACGAGGACCCCTACGCCCCGCCTGACGAGGTTGCGTCGGACCCCCCAACTTTGGATTGGTTTTGGGGCCAGTACAATCTTTGTCTGTGGAAGTCGCTGCTACCGGCTGAGAAAGCCAGGCAAGTGGCGTTCAAGAAGGAGATGGCGGAGGAGGAAGGCAGGTACCAGGCAGCCTGTGAAGCCCGTGATGCCGCTTGGAAAAAAGAGGCGGCGTAGCTTTGGGGGCGGGCGCGTCGTCGTGCCGAGGAGGTGTACGAAGACGGGTACTTCGCGAGGAAGGTCATAGGCGCTGGGCGCCTCGTCACTGTGTGGAGGTGTGTCGATAAGCTCCAGCGTGCCACCGAAGAGGAGCTCCGGTGGGTGCCCAACGAAATGGCAAGATCGCCCGCGCGCGTCCGCTAGCAAGAGGCAGATCGGTACGTCAAGCGCTGCGAGGAGGAGGAGTCGGAGTACTGCCTCCGCACTAGGAAGACGCCACGCTCCAGGGAGCTGCTGGCAAGGGGCTGCCGGAATACTGGCCCCAGGAGGGATTATTAGTTTTAGTATTGATCGTTTTCAATTTTATGCATTGTACCTAGTAGTTAAGTATCATCACGTATATGTGATGATATTTTATATATATATATATATGGTGATGATCTAATGAACAATTAATATATATATACATATATATATGTATATTATGAATTCCATTTTCTATCTATTTTTCTATAATCTAGTTGTTATCATCCACATATACAGAATGGAAAGCATATACACACACATTGAAAAAGAACATATAAGAATGGAAAACAGAGTACACACATTGAAATAGAGCAATAAATAGAGCAATACGATGATTGCTGTGAATACATAGCTATCCACGTCGAAACGACTTTTCATAATAAAATGTGTCCATGAGACCATGACCAGTAGCCTTTGCCTAGGGTAGCTCTTGGCTCTGCCTGAACTCGTGAAGGCATTCGTCCAAGCGGTCGACACGCTCGCGGTACATCTGGAGCGCGATCTCAAGCTCCAAGCTGGCTATTTCATTGGAGATCACCAACTCGAGGATGTGACGGCCATGTTCCTCTACTACGCCCAGGTGGACACCTGGGCCAAGGAGGCAGTCGAGCCTACGGACCAACGTGTTCGCATCCAGCGGGCCGCAGACAAGGCGAACGGTGGCACCCATGCGAACGGCGCGGCGGGCGTCCGGTGCAAGTACAGCGCGGCCAACCTCTGGTGCAAGTACGGCGCTGAGGGCCTCTGCCCATTCCTGGCGAGGAATGGGGGTACTGACGGGACGTGTACCCAGCTGCGACGCCGTGTCGATAGCAAGAAAGTGTCGCTTGATCCGCTCTTGCTATGCGGCGCGCCACGCCTCTCGCTCTGCGGCGCTCCAACGGTCTCGCCGTGCCGCGAGCCGCATCCTATGGGCACGGATGCGCCTAGCTTGCTCTGCAGCGCGCCATCGATCATGTTGTGCGGCGAGCTGTAGCCTGTCGGTGCTGACATGCCTATCTTGATCCGCGGCACTCAAGCGCCATGCACCAAAGGTCTGCTCAACCCTGGCGATGACGCGCATCACAGCGTTGTCCATCGCGTTGCCGGGGAGCGCCTCGGCCTGGACGGGCCATGGCGCATGCTCGTTTTCCTCGTCGACGAGGTTGATAGCAGAGGCGGCACTTTGGTGGGTTAGCATGGCGCGTGCTCGTTTTCCTCGTCGACGAGCTTGTCGCCTCCATGCATCGCGTGCCCCCTATGCGCAATATAGCAGGGTGGCGGGAAACAGGTGAGGAAATGGCAGGAAACGGTGGCGTGTTCATAAAATGCCATCAATTAATGGAAACTTAGCATCGAGCTAGCACAAGAAGTAGATGATGATCATATGAACACAGACCACACAAGGGAACCCGTCGGTGATGAATTGATCAATCCCAAACGGTTGAATACTAGCAAGTGTTTTCCCACAACACACACATCCTATTCCATCACAAATAGGTCAGATGGATCAACTGTATGCCACGTATTGCACATTGTCAAAAAGTAATGCGATAGACCTTCTTTAACATGTGTTAAAAAAGTAAAAAAATAAAAAACAAGGACCTCGCGGTTAAATTAGCTGAGGGAATGGGGCATTTCGGTCATCGACACAACTTCCCATCCAGCCTGAGCTCACTTAACTTGATAGTTTTCTTACATGAGCTACTGGTGGAACAACTAGTCCTTGCCGATAGGAATGCCTCTTCACGTCCTTATGGCGTATCCGTATGACCGCCCGTCCCACAATGGCCAATAGATGTTGTGTAGACAGAGCATATCACATACATCTTATTAGAAGCAATTGTCTGCGTTATTATCGGTCTTCACACATATTTCTGATTACAGACCTGTTTGCCATGTATCACACACATCTTGTTATATTGAACCGTTGTTGGTCTCTTGCCTAATCACAAATAGTTCATCTGAGTGAACCATATGATGTACATCGCACACACCTTGATCAGGCTGACCATTTCTTTTGTGTTGCCTAATCACAAACAATTCATCCGAGTGAACCGTATGCTGTGTATCGCACACGCCTTCATCTGGCAGCCTGTTTCTTTCGTTCCTCCTCATTGCAAACAGCTAATTGAACTAAACCGCATGCCCTTCATCGCACACGCAACTAAAACCTGAACCGTGTTTGATGCATCCATCATCGCAAATGTTTTACACATTTCTGACGGTTTTCATACAACACCGTTTGCGATTATTGCATCACACACAGTTTCTCAAAGGGTCTCTGATTGTAGTGTCGCGTTAGCAGCATCCTGCAGTAGTGTGCTCTCTAATAAACTCATGAAGAGGCCTTGGAGTATGATGTATATGTTCTGACCCGCAGGAAAGTTTTTCAACAGTCTAGTATCGGTCAAGTATTTTACGCGAAACTTGTTTGCACAAAACTTGCAGTTCAAGGCCCAGTTCACAGTTCGAGTTGTGAACGAGTGTAGCATGGAGTTCAAGGTGGAAGTTCAACTTAACAGTCTCCACCGAAATACTGGTATATAAACAATGTTTTGGAACCATAGGAAAACTTGATGTGCCTGTGGGATCTGGTCGGGAATTGATAGAATTATTGGGATTTAGACCATCTGTTATATCCAACAATTTCTAGGAAAATCCCATAGGCCCATGTGGCACCTTCATGCAGGACAAGAAAGAAGCTAAAAATTTTGCGCTAGTGGAAAAAAGAAACCGAATGGTGGTGAATGTTGGCATTCATCTCCTCATTGATGGCATCAATATTTTGGTTTCGGTTTCATTTCTTCGTTAGTACATTGGTTTCTTCATACCGTGTGTGCTAGCATATTTTTCCATGCAAGAACTTGAAATGATTTGCCTACTAATGGGAGACGAAACTGACCCCTTAATAGGATTTTTAGTGTGTCTGTTTCTCCTCTCCTTCATGATAATTAGTGCGTCCATTTGAGTTACATCTCGTTACTCCTATAAGAGGTCGCTCCTCTTCCCGACGAGACACAACTCCTCAAATTGTTCCACAGCATTGCACCGTCTACCTCTTTCCCATCTTGCTTCCTGGCGTGCACCGGAGAGTGGGACAGCAAGCCTCCAAAACCCCGCCTCTTGTGATCCGGTATGAGAGAGGGGTGATTAGGTTTTTTGGGAGCATTCTTGCACGACTGCTGCATTCTTGTTCATTCTGGCTGCGACGACGACATCACCTATGACGAGTTTCCCAATGACAACTTCTTCCCCGACGTCAACGACCTCTTCAGCGACTAGACGATTGGGACATCTGCACCTTCTGCTATGATGCCGTATGCCATCTTATTCTCAGTGTTAGGGCTAGCATTTGGTTTATTGCTAGTAGAGGCGGACATGGATACGATGCATTTTGCTTATGATTTAGATTGCATGACTAGTCCCAATGAATTGTTGCTAGTTTCTAGTTTCACCACTATATTGCTATTCATGTTTTATCCACTATTTTTCTAGATTAAACTAAACACGAAAAAGCCTAATTATTCATCAGCAACCGTCTAAACTCTTGGGACTTTCACCTTGCGCCTGTTTTTCTTGTGGGCAACACGTCTTTTTATTTCCTGTTCAGCTGTGCAAGCAAGTTGAACACTTTTCATGAATTAGTATCTCTTGAATATAACAGTTTAATCCTCCCAAAAATATATCAAATCGTCTTCACATTTTTGCCCAATCACAAGTGTATCAAGGTAGTTTGTAAATGATCATAATATTTTGTTATGGTGTCACTACCTCATTATACACACTACAACTTCTTAAATTCATGTCATGTGTATAATAAGCGTGAACGAATCTATCTCTCATGTCAAGTTTTAAATCATCACAGGTAGTTATATATATAATCACGGTATAACCCACAATATTCGCTCCAACAAATTGAAGAAAATGATGAGGAAATCAATACCATTGTTACACCCACAACCGTTGTTGCTATACATACTGGACCAATTACTAGAGCTCATGCATGCCAATTAAATTACCAAGTACTTTCGTTTGTTGGTAATGGTTCTAATGTTCATGAGAATGTGATGCTCCCCACATTGGATACATTTGTCTTGCTTACAAATGAAGGGCCCAGCTTGGACAAGAACGATGAACATTGGAGCAAGATCAAGCATGGAGATGATGGCATGCGCAAGGGGAACAAAAACGGAGTTACAAGTGATGATTTCAGGACTTTAAAGCCACCATAATGAGTGCATGAAGCCTTGGATGTAATATACAAGATTCCACTTCATAAATTGCATCCAGAGGCTATTATAGGTGTTGCTTCACCTTATTATTGGGCCAGACCCATGTAATTTCAAAATACAGAAGTATAGGATGTTCTTAGAGTCTGTATGTGTGGGGATAATAGAGTTAGGGTTGGTTTCAGACCCCTCCTACAAGGGGCCATTAAATCCCCCTTCCTCCATATATATGGCCCTTAGGGCGTCATTTAGATTTTGGGTTTTGTTTAGGTTAAAATTTCGCCATAGCTGCAACTTCGCATACTTCGTTTGTGTTCAACTGACCAGACCAAGATGTCATAGAACCCCACTTGATCAATAATGTTTTCCTCTTTTATTCACAATATCCAGATTGCAATTTTAGTTTCTTGCTTGTTCTTCGTTTGCTTGCAGGAAATAGACCCTCATTGATGAGGACATCAATACAATTGTTACACCCTCAGCCCCTGCTTCTATACATACCGGACCAATTACTAGAGCTCGCGCACTCCAATTGAATTAGCATGTACTTTCGTTTCTTGGTAAGGATTCCAATGTTCATGACAATATGGTGCTGCCTAAATTGGAGACATTTGTCTTGCTTAGAATTGAAGGGCCTGGCTTGGACAAGAAAGATGAACCTTGGAGCAAGGGAACAAGCATGGAGATGGTGGAATGTGCAAGGGGAACAAGAATGGAGTTTCAAGTGATGATTTCAGGACTTTGAAGCCAACATAATGAGTGCATGAAGGCTTGGACGAAATATACAAGATGCCACTTCCTAAATTTCATCCAGAGGCTATTATAGGTGCTGCGTCTCCTTATTATTGGGCCAGGCCCATGTAATTATGAAATATTGGAGTATAGGATATTTTTAGAGCCAATATGTGTGGGGAAACAAGACTTAGGGTTGGTTTCGGACTCCTACTCCAAGGGCCACGAAATCCCCCGCTCTTCCTCCATACATACATCCCTTAGGGCGTTGTTTAGACTTTGGGTTTTGTTTAGATTAAAGTTCGCCATAGCTGCAACTTCGCGTACTTCGTTTGTGTTCAACGACCAGACCAAGACGTCAGAGAAACCCACCTTGATCAATAATTTTTTCATCTTATACTCACAATATCTGGGTTGCAATCTTAGTTTCTTGTTTGTTCTTCATTTTCTTGTAGGAAATAGACCTTCGTGGTCAGGTTGATCATGTGCCAGCGTGGTCAATAACCTCTCGGAGTTGGTTTAGCGATTGCTAAAGCGTGACGTCCTCGCATGTTCGTAGTCGGATCGGCAAAGTCTACTCCTCCAAAATGATAATCACCTTCTCATCGAAAGACGAGACATCTTTGCCTCTATCACTCATGGTCAGGATGATCGTGCTCCAGCATGGTCAATAACATCTCGGAGTTGGTTTAGTCATTGCTAAGGTGCGACGTTCTCGCACGTTCATAGTCGGATCACCAAAGTCTACTCTACCAAAAACGATAGCCACCATCTCATCGAAAGATGGGACACCTTTGCCTCTATCAAGTGGTATCAGATTTCCAGGTTACTCGGTGAGATTTTCCAGTCTTTCGTAGTTCATACCGCATCTGTTCATTATACCTATTGTCCACGAAAAAGCCACAAAAAAATTAGGTTTAGTTCACTATATCCGAACCAGCCTGAGCCATTGCATAGTATTTTCACTAGCTTACTTTGTTGAATTCACGGTTGCATCGTCGTGTCAAGTTGCTAGTCATAGCGTCTATTTCTTTAGAGTTTCGAGTTCTCTTCACACGTTGTTACGCCGCCGCCTCACCATCATCATCGCGTCTGGCATATACCACCACCGCTTATCCGCTACTTCTCTGACTCCATGTACCACCACCGATCTGAGTCCACATACCACCACCGCTCCGAGTCCATATACCACCATCGATCCGAGTCCACATACCACCACCGATCTGAGTCGATCTATTTTCCAGATTTGTGTTTCCTTGTCTAAGTAGGTTTCGGATTTCATCAATATTTTGCCGTCAGTAGAAGAAGGGTGATTTCAAAAAAAATGAGTCAGAAAACTGCCCTCTGTTTAGGCCCAAAATTTTCCAAAAATGCACTTGTTGAAAAAATTGGCTATCCTATTTTTAGGTGTTTCCAAGCGTTTTGAGACCATCACCATTATAGAGTTTTTTTCTTGACCAGTTTCTAGTTTTTGGGTACGGGTAGTCGAAAAAAATATGAAAAATTTCGTGCCTATCCTGTTATTTTGACTTGGGAAGAGTTTTGAGACACTCGCCATTATAGTGATTTTTGGCAAAAAAAATGAGCACAAAAAAACCAGTGTGCTTTTCCCTTGTTTCCTGCAGTGCCATGATTTTGTTAGTGTTCTAGGCTCGCGTCTCTAGCACAGTCTAGCCTAGGACTAGCACGGTATCGTCATTGAGCGTTTATTCAACTTTGCATCTCTGAATTGATTTTTGCTGACATTTTTTGCTACCATATCATATGTCTTCCTAGCTCCACATACATCTCCATCGTGCGTTTGACACCACCTGGAAATCACTTTGTCCAAGCTTTGAGAGTTTTGACTACAACACTAGCTGGTCACCACCTACTGTTGGGTAAGAACTGGTAAGAATCTGAGATTTGCTTGAAGGATTTATGACACCCCACCACCGTGACTTTCTAGTAGTCTGGACAATCATATTCTTGCGTGTTTCTATTGCTACTAACCATGGCAGGATCACAAGCCGACGAGATTGACTGGGAGAACATGACGAAGAAGGAACTTCATGATAAATTTTAGCAAATGTTAGGTCAACAGGTGGAAGACGTGATGGCCAACTTTGGAAAGGCAATGGAGAGGATTGATGACATTGAGAAGACAATTGAAACCAAGTTGGACACCAAGTTTGATGAGGTACTCACACGTCTACCTCAACCACCACCCGCATCCTCTGCACCATTGCAACAACATCAACAACCACCACTTCATGATCCAGCAGGGCGAGCGTAGTGTGTTCCTCTTGAGCCAGGACAAACTTCTAGTGCCGCTGTGATACGTCTTTGTCGTATCTACTTTTCCAAACACTTTTGCCCTTGTTTTGGACTCTAACTTGCATGATTTGAATGGAACTAACCCGGATTGATGATGTTTTCAGCAGAATTGCCATGGTGTTATTTATGTCCAGAAACAAAAGTTCTCGGAATGACCTGAAACTCCACGGAGCATATTTTTGGAAATAATAAAAAATACTGGCAAAAGATCAAGGCCAGGGGACCCACACCCTAGCCACGAGGGTGGGAGCGTGCTTGCCACCCTGGGCGCGCCCCCTACCTCGTGGGACCCATGGAGCTCCTCCGACCTCAACTCCAACACTATATATTCGTGCTCGGAGAGAAAAAAACCAAGGAGAAAGATTCATTGCGTTTTACGATACAGAGCCGCCGCCAAGCCCTAAACTCTCTCGGGAGGGCTGATCTGGAGTCCGTTCGGGGCTTCGGAGAGGGGAACCCGTCGCCATCGTCAACATCAACCATCCTCCATCATCAATTTCATGATGCTCACCGCCGTGCGTGAGTAATTCCATCATAGGCTTGCTGGACGGTGATGGGTTGGATGAGATTTATCATGTAATCAAGTTAGTTTTGTTAGGCTTTGATCCCTAGTATCCACTATGTTCTATGATTGATGTTGCTATGACTTTGATATGCTTAATGCTTGTCACTAGGGCCCGAGTGCCATGATTTCAGATCTGAACGTATTATGTTTTCATGAATATATGTGAGTTCTTGATCCTATCTTGCATGTAACACCCACGATGCGGCTATATCTCCCACGTTTCGGAGCACGACTTAGAGGCATAACCGCATGGTAGGCATGTCACAAGAGGGGTAATCTTTACACATCCCATGTACTGAATAAGAAAGGGATACATAGTTGGCTTACAATCGCCACTTCACACAATACATAAATATAGCATTACATCATCCAGAATACAATCAAGGTCCGACTACGGAACCAAAATAAAAGAAGACCACCCCTAATGCTAGATCCCCGATCGCCCCGACTGGGCTCCACTACTGAACGAAAGGAAACGAAACAACACAACGAACACGATCTTCATCGAGCTCCCAACTGAGCTGGGTTGCGTCACCTTTACAGTTATCATCGGCACACGCAACTGTTTGAAGTAATCTGTGAGTCATGTGGACTCAGCAATCTCACACCCACGAGATCAAGACTATTTAAGCTTATGGGTAGGAAAAAGGTAGTGAGGTGGAGCTGCAGCAAGCACTAGCATATATGGTGGCTAACTTACACGAGTAAGAGCGAGAAGAGAAGCAAAGCATGATCGTAAACTAGAAGTGATCAAGAAGTGATCCTGAAACTACTTACGTTCAAGCATAACACAAGAACCGTGTTCACTTCCTGGACTCCGCTGGAAAGAGACCATCATGGATACACGCATGATTGATGCATTTTAATTTAGTTAAGTGTCAAGTTCTCTACAACCGGACATTAACAAATTCCCATCTCCCCATAACCGCGGGCACGGCTTTCGAAAGTTCAAAACCCTGCATGGGTGTCCCAACTTAACCCATCACAAGATCTCACGGTCAACGAAGGATATTCCTTCTCCCAGGAAGACTCGATCAGACTCAGAATCCCACAAGACATTTTGACAATGGTAAAACAAGACCAGCAAAGCCGCCCGGATGTGCCAACAAATCCCGATAGGAGCTGCACATATCTTGTTCTCAGGGCACATCGGATGAGCCAGACGTCGGGTTGGCATAGACCCTGGTTACCCAGGGGGCGCTGGACATCGCTCAGGTTGGACCAACACTTAGAGAAGCACTGGACCGGGGGGTTAAAATAAAGATGACCCTCGGGCTCAGGAAACCCAAGGGAAAAAGGCTAGGTGAGGCAAATGTAAAACCAAGGTTGGGCCTTGCTGGAGGAGTTTTATTCAAAGTGAACTGTCAAGGGGTTCCCATAAGACCCAACCGTGTAAGGAATGCAAAATCAAGGAACATAACACCGGTATGATGGAAACTAGGGCGGCAAGAGTGGAACAAAACACCAAGCATAAGGCCGAGCCTTCCACCCTTTACCAAGTAGATAGATGCATTAATTAAAATAAGAGATATAATGATATCCCAACATATCCATGTTCCAACATGGAACAAACTCCATCTCCACCTGCAACTAGCAACGCTATAAGAGGGGCTGAGCAAAGCGGTAACATAGCCAAACAACAGTTTGCTAAGAAAGGTGGGTTAGCGGCTTGACATGGCAATATGGGAGGCATGATATAGCAAGTGGTAGGCAACCGCGGCATAGAAATAGAGAGAGAAACTAGCAAGCAAAGATAGAAGTGATTTCGAGGGTATGGTCATCTTGCCTGAGATCCCGCAAGGAAGAACGTGTCCAGCAAGAAGACAAACCGACGTAGTCGAACGGATCCTCACAAACGCGACATTATCGGAACTAGCCCGAAGAAGCAACACCGGAAAGAAGCAAACAACATAGTAAACAACCATCACATAATCATGGCATGATGCACAACCAAGTATGATGCATGTCCGGTTAAATGAAGCATGCCATGGCAAAGTGCAACAAATAAAACTACATGTTAAGTGGAGCTCAATATGCAATGAGTTGCATATTGACAAAACACCACATGACTTATTTAGTTCACTCTCGTTTAGGTACTCAACAATATTAAATGTTGGTTAGCATGGCAAGAGGTAAAGCATAACAAAACTATACTATCTAACAATTTAAATGGGTCCGGATATAACAAGCAACAAATCCGGTAATCCCCATATGCATTAGCAATTTAATGCAACAACAATTTTAAACATTTTCAATGTTATTATCTTGATGCGGATGACATGCAAGTTTTATGCAATATTTATGAAAATGTTGGCATGATAAGATATGAGGCATTTGTCATCGTGGCGGAAACAAAAGGGGTGCCACGACGATGATAATGAAACGGTGCCACAACAACGTTCCGGTTCCGACAACTCATTGAGACGTCGGTGCAAAAGAAAGTGTGGCGGGAGCGTGCAAAACATGGTGGGGTGATCCGGGTTCCCACGGGTCGACGACGGTGACAAGGCAAAAGAGGGGCAATGTGCACCGACAATTCGAGCACGGAGTAAGCACGAGCATCTCACACATCACACATGCATTCGTTCACGGGCAGTCGTCTCGGGGTTATACCTTCAAAGCGTGCGTTATCGGAGGGGTTGAGTTCGATGCGATGTAGGGGAAGTAGACGTTCTCGGGACATTCATGGTGGAAGTAGTCGTTCTTGCATGCTCTAGGGTCGAAGGTAGAGGTTCTCACGATCTCGACGATGGTAGTGGTACATGTTTATCGTAGCATGAGTTTTGGTAGATGTTCAGGGTCACGGCGAGGAACTTGATGCATCGTTGAACTTGGCATCCGATGAATTCCGCGTAGTCATACACGAGTCATAGTCGAACTTGACGATTCCGTTACACGGTTCTTCGGAGGCGGTAGTTATTCTCGGTTCGTAGACGAGCTTGATGGATCCGAGGGCTCTGGCCATCGGGGCACTTGGTGCAACGCCGTGTAGTCATACACATTCCGTAGATGTTCATGTAATCGGTGTCGTGGTACTTGGGGTCTTTGGACTTTCCGGTCCCGTTCTTGCGACGGCAGTCGTTCACGTTCGTTCGGAGAGGTACTTGGTCTTGCGAAGAGGTACTTGGCGGTAGTGGTACTTGGCGTAAATCCATGAAGACGGTCTTGACATGCAATGAGCAACAACGCGGTGTACAGATGCAGTAGTGGTCTTGCCGGTGTTGTGGCCGGAGCGGGGTGGACCTGGCAAGGTCTTGCCCTGGGTCGGTGTTGGTCGGTGGTGAGTAACAGCTCGGGCCGAGGACCCGTGGTGGTGCTACTCCGCATGAAGGAGGACATACCAGGAGGAGTAGGGGCGCTTGGTCTCTGGTCGGCCATGGCGCGGTGCAGGCAGGGTGCGGCTCAGGCTGCTGCTGCTCACGTGCTCCAGCACAGGCGGAGCCAGCAGCGAGGAGGCGAAGGGAGCAGGGGCACGCAAGGAGGGGGTTTGCGGGTGAGCAACCAGGCACGCGGCAGGGAGCCATGCCACATGAGGAAGAGGAAGCGGAGATCCGTGACAAGCGACAGAGGAGCTCGAGGTCGAGGCAAGGATACAGAGGAAGGAGTCGCGCGAGGCAGAGGCGAGGGGCGCAGGAGGATGGCCGGGGTGCACGGTGCGGCGACGGTCGCCGGAGCTTGAGGGCGCGGGGCCGCGATGGTCGCGAAGGCGGCGGCGGGCCTGGTCGAGAGGGAGAGATGGGGATTGAGAAGAGCGGCGCTACTCTCTCTCTCTCTGACGACGCATCGAGCGAGGAGGGAATCGAGCGCACGGGGATGGGGTCGGGCTTCTCCTTGGCTGTGACGCCCCGAGACCGATGCGCCAGGTGTCCTCCGGTTATTCCTTGTTGTTGCCTTGTCATTTGCTTGCGTGTTGCATTTCATCATGTCATCATGTGCATTGCATCATTGTGTTTTCAAACTTTCATCCGTTTGGGTTCCCAGTTCTGTCCGTTGTCCGTTCTGAGCCCAGACACACTTGTACGCGCCCGCGGTACCTCCGAAATATTATTTTATAAGTGGCCGGAAAATGTTCTCGGAATGGGTTGAAAGTTGGCATGCGGTGTTGTTATGTTGTTAGTAGGTCGCCTGCCAAGTTTCATCGCATTCGGAGACCGTTTGACGCCCCAACGTTAAACTATAGCGGCATTATAGTCGGGCACACGTCGGACGTTTTCGGTCTCTAAAAACCTTGCGGGGCTGCAGTTCTCTTCTCTCCTCTTAGCCCATGGCCTTCTACACAGTCCACCTAGGCCCAGCCTACCCCTCTTTGCGCAGTGCTTGTACCCCTCTCGCGGGTCCGAAACTGTCCCGAACCCGACCTGGACAGTCGCCACCGTTGGACTCAGATCATCCCCAAACATCTACAAAACGTCTCCATTTTCTTATTTGGACTCCCTAACTATTTTATTCATGACCGTCTAATTGCGATCGTAGGGACGTGATAGCCTCTACCCTAAATCCCTTTGCAATATAAATAGTGGGCAACCCTAAAATGTAGGGACTTTGTCCCATCCACCAAATCCCTCTCGTCTCTCGCCGCCACCCACTCATCATCGCCATCAGGATCCTCCCAGATCCATCCACCCATTCCCAGCCGATCCCGACCAACTCCCTCATTTTCAGCTCCGGGCCAATCTCCTGCCTCGCCCTCAGTCCCGCAGGACCAACACCTCGCGCCACCTTGCCGTCGCAAGCTTCACCGGAGATAAGCGCTGCTGGCCCTTCTTCTCTCTCCCGTGCTCCTCCCGATTCTCCCTCTCATCTCTCTGTCTCCTGTCCGTCTGTTGCAGGTGCTTCCGAAGAACGGACATGGTGAATCGAGCCTTCTCCACGCCGAATCCGACCTCCTCCTGTTCCCCTGCTTCGGATCTGGTGCTCCACGCCTCCTTCCTTGCACCTGCCCGTTCATCGCCGTGGCCGCAACAAGTTCAAGCTGCACCACCCGTTGCTACTCATCGAGCCGTCCCGCGCTCCAACTACCAGGAACTGGCTCCCCCTCGTCAGGACCTCTGGGATCCGTCTGTTCTGCCGCCCAAGACCTCGTCGAGTCCCTCCATTCGTCCGCACCAAGTCCTGCTTCCGCTTGGCCCTACTCCTGTGCATGAGGACCAGAGCCATCGCAGTCCCGCTGCTGCGTCTTCTGTTCGAGGGAGACGAGCGCCACGACCTCTGCTTCCCCTGCATCGAGTACGCTCATCCCGAGGGTTGACCGCCCGATCCAGCCTCCTCATGCTCGCGCCTGGGCCATGTCTTGCAAATCGCGCGCCTCGGCCCCGCCTCCCATGCAAGTCAGCCTAGCCCCAGCTCCACAGCCGCGGCCTGCCAGCTCCTTCCGAGCCGGGCCCTCTCCACGTCGCCCGCGCCTGGGCCTCCTTGGGCAATGCCCAGCGCACACTCCTCACCCCAGCAGGCCCAGTTCGCCTCTGCCTCACCGGGCCAAGCCCATGGGTGACCAGCCCCTCCAGCCCTCTCCTGTACCCTTGGCCTAGTCAGATTCGGCCCATGTATTCTTTTTTCCATGCGCTGCGAATTTTGCTATTTACAGAAAAACTACATATTTACAGAAAACCCCCCTAACTTCATGCATTTAATAACTTCACAACCATGCATCGGATTAAAACAATTTATATATGAAATATGCTTAGTTTTCATCTAGTTTCATAATATGTCATTTTCATCCATGTTTAAAATGTTTAAACTGATGTTTGCATTAATTTGCTTAAATAACTTGTTAAAATGATTTAATTCATAACTAAATAACCGTAACTCCGAATTTAATAAACTTTATATGTAAATAGGTGGAAAATTGCCTAGTTTAACATGGTGGCTTCACCTTGCATGTTTAACAACTCTAAAATTGTGTTTAGGGCAGATCAGAACCAAATCCATAAATATTCACATGAGGTTTTTCCGGACTTCGTGCTTGTTGTTCCGGCCTCATTTAAATCTGCCTAGATAGGTAGTTTTACTATGCTTCACCCCTTGCCATGCTAAACAACATTTAATATTGTTGAGTACATAAACGAGATCGAACTAAATAACTTGAATGTGGTGTTCCGTCAAAATGCAACGGAGTTGCATATTGAGCTCCACTTAATTTGTAGGATTGCCTGTGCACTTTGCCATGCCATGCTTCATTAATCCGGACATGCATCATACTTTGTTGTGCATCATGCCTTGTTCATGTGTTGGTTGTTTACTATGTTGTTTGATCCTTTACGGTGTTGCTTCTTCGGGTTGGTTCCGATAACATCGTGTGCTGAAGATTCGTTCGACTACGTCCGTTTGTCTTCTTCTTGGACTCGTTCTTCTTCCTTGCGGGATTTCAGGAAAGATGATCATACCCTCGAAATCACTTCTATCTTTGCTTGCTAGATTCTCGCTCTTTTGCTATGCCTATGCTATGATACCTACCACTTGCTTATCATGCCTCCCATATTGCCATGTCAAACCTCTAACCCAGCTTGTCCTAGCAAACCGTTGTTTGGCTATGTTACCGCTTTGCTCAGCCCCTCTTATAGCATTGTCAGTTGCAGGTGAAGATGGAGTTTGTTCCTTGTTGGAACATGTTTTACATGTTGGGATATCACAATATCTCTTATTTAATTAATGCATCTATATACTTGGTAAAGGGTTGAAGGCTCGGCCTTATGCCTGGTGTTTTGTTCCACTCTTGCCGCCCTAGTTTCCGTCATACCGGTGTTATGTTCCTTGATTTTGCATTCCTTACGCAGTTGGGTTATAATGGGAACCCCTTGATAGTTCGCCTTGAATAAAACTCCTCCAGCAAGGCCCAACATTGGTTTTACCATTTGCCACCTAGTCTCTTTTTCCCTTGGGTCGGCCAACCCAAGGGTCATCTTAATTAAACCCCCGGGCCAGTGCTTCTCTAAGTGTTGGTCCAACCCAGAGCACCGTGCGGGGCCGTCCCTTGGCAACTTGGGTTACGTTGGCTCCCGTAGGCTTAGCTTATCCGGTGTGCCCTGAGAACGAGATATGTGAAGCTCCTATCAGGATTTGTCGGCACAGCGGATGGTCTTGCTGGTCTTGTTTTACCATTGTCGAAATGTCTTGTAACCGGGATTCCGAGCCTGATCAGGTCTTCCTGGGAGAAGGAATATCCTTCGTTGATCGTGAGAGCTCGTGATGGGCTAAGTTGGGACACCCCTGCAGGGTTTTGAACTTTTGAAAGCCGTCCCCGCGGTTATGGGCAGATGGGAATTTGTTAATGTCTGGTTGTAGAAAACCTGAAACTTATCTTAATTAAAATGCATCAACCGCGTGTGTAACCGTGATGGTCCCTTTCCGACGGAGTCCGGGAAGTGAACACGGTGTTGGAGATATGCTAGAACGTAAGTAGTCTAGGATCACTTCTTGATCATAGTTTCTCGAACGTGCTTTGCCTTCTCTTCTTCCTATCTTTTGCGTAAGTTTAGCCACCATATATGCTAGTGCTTGCTGCAGCTCCACCTCACATACCTTTTTCCTACCCATAAGCTTAAATAGTCTTGATCGCGAGGTTGTGAGATTGCTGAGTCCCCGTGACCCACAGTTTACTTCCAAACCCAGATTGCAGGTGCCGATGATACCGTGCAGGTGACGCAACCGAGCTCAAGGAGGAGCCTGATGAAGATCTTGTTCATTGTGTTGTTTCGTTTCCAGTTGATCAGTAGTGGAGCCCAGTCGGGGCGATCGGGGATCTTTTGCATTAGGGGTAGTCTTCTTTTATTTTGGTTCTGTAGTCGGACCTTGATTGTATCTGGTTGATGTAGTGCTATAATCATGTATTGTGTGAAGTGGCGATTGTAAGCCAACTCTGTACCTCTTACTTATTCAGTACATGGGATGTGTAATGATTACCCCTCTTGCGACATTGCTTACAATGCGGTTATGCCTCTAAGTCATGCTTCGACACGTGGGAGATATAGCCGCATCATGGGTGTTATAAGTTGGTATCAGAGCCTTCCCCGACTTAGGAGCCCCCTGCTTGATCGAATCGCTGGTGTTGTTGAGTCTAGAAAAATGTTTTGAGTCTTTTAGGAATATATATATCGGAGAGTAGGATTCTTTTTACTCCTTAGTCCCTTCGTCGCTCTGGTGAGGCATCCTGACGTAGAGTTTTGACTCTTCTCTTCTCAAATTTCACGGATTTTTTGTAGGATCACGCGGGTATCTTGGAATCGTTCCGATGGTTTTGTGACGAGAACATTGTTCTTGGTGCCTCCTGACATTTAGGGGTTGTGGCAATGTCCCGGGGAGTTGAGCTCCGAGGTGTTGTCGTCACAATTTTATCGTTGTAGTTCTGGAATACCTGAGTTTCGCCGACATCAAAAATCTATTTTATGCAGTTGTTGGTGAGATAACCTCGACGCCACCCAGTACTGAGGCGGGAGTTCGGGAGTATTGCCATAACTTGTATAACGGATGCTTTTCGAAGGTTGAGGTAAATGATTTCCGAAGGTTTCTTGGTTATGTGTTGAAGGATGGATACAGCTGGATGTAGGATTTGTTAGTTTTGGGTGAGATATTATGCTTCCCATGTATCCCCAACACCTGATTGCATAACCGGAAAATTTCAGGAGTTTATAAGTGGGAATTCAAGTAGCTCCTAGGATATCTTTTCGATAGATGTATGATATGAGATTGGGGTTCGACGTCTAGTGGTCCGCCTATCCACGGTTGATTTTACAGTGGTCTCGTTGCGTCTTAAAGAGTCCTTGGCTATGCTGACTCAGGGACGCTTCGTATGTCATGTGCACTACCTTGTACATGATGGTGTTGTACGATCGAGCCCGTGTAGGCCCCACCACGAAAACTTCGGACGAAATCTCTATCATATGTTTGTTCCGGCTTATTCTGCAAGCCAATCCTTTGTTTTGTTTTCAATTGTGGTATTCGAGTTGCTTTGAAGTCAAATGTTGATTCCATACCTTTCCTAAGCGGTGTTCTCATATTTCTATGTGGATACTAATACTTCTTGATCATCGAGATTGTCATGTCAATCCTTTCAACCGGCGTGTTTCTCTTCAAGTGGATCCGATCATTTCAACATCAGCAAGATCAATTATCATTTCTTCTCAATGGAGTTTGTTTCATCCGTCCCATGTTGCCTTTGTTTTCCCACCCTCCCACCCTTTTTCTTCGAGGACTCAGATTTCTAAATTAACTATCCATTTTATTCATTTGAAGTCTCTTCATCCTTTTCTTTCAAGTTTCGATCCGGTGATTTATTGTGCAGTTGCTAAGGAAGCTTCAAGTTCATCATTATTCGTTCTCTTTCTTCTCCGGTGGATTTAAGTCAACCCTTGTCGATCATATCTTTTCCTCGTTCCAAATGTTTTCTCTTGCCAGTGCACCTCTTAATCATTCACCTCTCGCTATTCATTTTGTTCCGGAGTGCTGAAGATATCTCATAAGATTCAAGATTTTCCATTCTCAATTCGTTCAAGTTCTTTTGAGGATGTTATCTCATTGAAACCATTTAAATCAACCGGTGCATTATCTCTTCCTAAGCAATCATTTCAATGGTGTTTTCTTTTGAGTGGGCCCTAACCCACAGGTCTTTTTCCAGGATCTTACCTGACTCTTCTTATTTTCCCAGAGTTATTCTCAATTCTTTTTTGAAGTTTGACGTAGGAATGATCCATCACCAGTCAAATGGTTTCTCCAAGATCTTTCAAATTCTTTTCATCGTTGGCTCAACCTTTCCAATTTTCATTTCGGAGTGCCTCAAAAATTCCCAGTGCTGGTTCTCGTCATCATTCTCAACATTTGAAGACCGAAGAAGAGTTTCTTTTAAATATTGCTCCATTCTCTGCCATCCTCTCATAATTGTTTTCAATGTGAGATTTCTTTTCACCCATCCGGAGCAATTCAGGAGTCTTTTCAGTTTGATTCTCGGAAGGCCATCATTTCGGGTTTATTCATTCTCAGCTTTCAGCTATTGTTCTTCAAATCTTACTGGTGCATCATTCAAATATCCTCTAATCAGCTCATGATCTCTTCGTTCTCATGTATCTACATTCCCATAAGTATCTTCATTCATTTTTCCAATTCTTCCCGGTGATTTGTGCCTTTTACTACGTTCATGTAACGCCCTCAATGCGGCTATATCTCCCACGAGTCGAAGCACGACTTAGAGGCATAACCGCATTGAAAGCAATGTCGCAAGTGAGGTAATCTTCACACAACCCATGTAATACATAAGGGAAAGAGATACATAGTTGGCTTACAATCGCCACTTCACACAATTACATGAATAAAGCATTACATCATCCAGATACAAGCAAGGTCCGACTACGGAACCAATATAAAAGAAGAACCCCAAATGCGACAAAGGTCCCCGATCGACCCCAACTGGGCTCCAATACTGATCAACTAAAACGAAACAACACAAAGGGGAAGATCTTCTTCGAGCTCCTCCTGAGCTTGGTTGCGTCATCTGCACAGACTCATCGGCACCTGCAAGCTGGTTTTGGAAGTATCTGTGAGCCACGGGGACTCAGCAATCTCACACCCGCGAGATCAAGACTATTTAAGCTTATAGGAAGGATGGAGTAATGAGATGGAGCTGCAGCAAGCGACTAGCATATATGGTGGCTAACATACGCAAATGAGAGCGAGAAGAGAAGGCAAAGCACGGTCGATAAAAGTATGATCAAGAAGTGATCCTATAGCAACCTACGTCAAGCATAACTCCAACACCGTGTTCACTTCCCGGACTCCGCCGGAAAGAGACCATCACGGTTACACACACGGTTGATGTATTTTAATTAAGGTCAACTTCGGGTTTTCTACAACCGGACGTTAACAAATTCCCATCTGCCCATAACCGCGGGCACGGCTTTCGAAAGTTCAAATCCCTGCAGGGGTGTCCCAACTTAGCCCATCACAAGCTCTCACGGTCAACGAAGGAATAGACCTCCACCCGAGACATTCCGATCAGACTCGGTATCCCGGTACAACAAGACATTTCGACAGGGTAAAACTAAACCAGCAACACCGCCCGAATGTGCCGACAAATCCCGATAGGAGCTGCACATATCTCTTTCTCAGGGCACACTCAGATTGTCTAAGGTACGGGTAGGCCAACCCAGAGTTGCCCCTGGTGGCCACCGGCAGCTGACAGGTTGGACCAACACTCAGAGGAGCACTGGCCCGGGGGGGGTAAAATAATGATGACCCTTGAGTCCGCGAAACCCAAGGGAAAAAGAGGCTAGGTGGCGAATGGTAAAACCAATGTTGGGCATTGCTGGAGAGCTTTACTTAAGGCGAACTGTCAAGGGGTTCCCATTATAGCCCAACCGCGTAAGGGACGCAAAATCCGGGAACATAACACCGATATGACGGAAACTAGGGCGGCAAGAGTGGAACAAAACACCAGGCATAAGGCCGAGCCTTCCACCCTTTACCAAGTATATAGATGCATTAATTAAGTAAGATATATTGTGATATCCCAACAAGTAAACATGTTCCAACAAGGAACAACATCTCCATGTTCCAACAAGGAACAAACTTCAATCTTCACCTGCAACTAACAACGCTATAAGAGGGGCTGAGCAAAGCGGTAACATAGCCAATCAACGGTTTGCTAGGACATGGTGGGTTAGAGGTTGAACATGGCAATTTGGGTGGCTGACAAGCAAGTGGTAGGCATCGTAGCATTGGCATGGCAAAAGAGCGAGCAAACTAGCATAGCAAAGATAGTAGTGATTTCGAGGGTATGATCATCTTGCCTGAAATCCCGCAAGGAAGAAGAACGAGTCCATGAAGAAGACAAACGGACGTAGTCGAACGGATCCTCACAAACGCGACGTTATCGGAACCAACCCGAAGAAGCAATCACCGGAAAGAAGCACACAACATAGTAAATAACCAACACATCAACATGGCATGATGCACAAACGAGTATGATGCATGTCCGGTTTAATGAAGCATGGCATGGCAAAGTGCACAAGCAGTTCTACAAATTAAGTGGAGATCAATATGCAACGAGTTGCATATTGACGAAACACCACAACAAGTTATTTAGTTGATCTCGTTATGTACCCAACAATATTAAGTGTTGTTAAACATGGCAAGAGGGTGAAGCAAAAGAAAACTACCTATCTAGGCAAGTTTAAATGAGGCCGGAAACAACAAACAACAATTCCGGAAAATCCCCATGTTATTTAGCAATTTAAAGCAAACAACAATTTTAAACATTTTAATTGTTGTTATCATGATGCGGATGACATATGCAAGTTTTATGCAATTTTTATGAAAATGTTGACATGAGCATGATAAGAAGCATTAGTCGCCATGGCGGAAGGGAAAAGGTGCCACGGCGGCGAAACAAAAATGGTGCCACGGCAACATATCCGAAAATGATGCCACGGCAACATATCGGTTCCGGTAGCTCACGGAGATACCGGTACAAAAGGAAGTGAGCGTGAGCGAGTCATGCAAGATGGTGGGGTGCTCCCGGCTACCGGGTTCCCACGGGATTGTGGCATGGAAACGAGGAGGAACTTGCAATGACAATTCGGACATGGTGCAAACACGGGCATCTCATACAACGTGCATTCGGTCCACGGCGGTCGTTTCGGGTTATACCTTCGAAGCGTTCAAACGAGACGGTTCGCATTCGGAGCGGTGTAGAGGAAGTAGGCGTTCACGGGACGTCGTCGGAAGTAGTTGTACACGGCGTCGGTAGAGGAAGTAGTTGTTCACGTGGCGACGGTAGTGGAAGTAGTTGTTCTCGCGATGGTAGTGGTTCGAGGTCTTGGCGGGTCATCATGTAGCCGTACATGTTCGTCGTGGTACACCGTTCGTAGAAGTTCGGGCGGCGGTAGTGGTACACGTTTGACGTTTTGTAGTCGAACTTGACGTTTCCAAGGGGCTCCGAATGTCGTGGTACTTGGCGAAAATTCTCGAAGATGACCTTGACGATCCTGGTTTCGGAGCAGAGGCGAGGCTGGCTGGCTACGACCGGCCTTGCAGCCGCTGCGGCCCACGCGAGCGAGCAGAGGAGGCTCACGCAGGAACTTGGCGGGCGCGGCGAGTCATCGGAGGCCGGGGACGGGGCTGCAGGGCCGGCTCGGCACGGGGACCTGGCGAGCGTGTGGAGAGGCGAGGACGGGGCGTCGGCGAGGCTCCGGTGGCCGGCTGGCCGGGGCCAGCGCGAGGAGACGCGGGTGACGGGGAGGCGCGGCGCCGGAAGACTGCTCGGGGATCCGTCAGGCGGGGCCCGCGCCGCGGCGGCGACGGACAGACGAGGAGGCGGGCGAAGAGGAGGTTGGGCGCGCGGCGCGCGGCCGGTGCTCGAGGGGCTCCTCTCCTCGACGCTCGGCGACAGGGAGTTGGCGAGGAGGAGGCGCGGGGAAGGAAGGCAGCAGGGGCACGGCGAAGACTGGCGGCGGCGGCCGGTGCTCAAGGGGCTCCTCCTCGTGGCGCTCGGACTGCAGGGAGCTCGGGGTCGCGGGAGAGAGATGGGATCGAGCAGGAGAGGCGATGGGATCGGACGATGGGTGACTGGCGGCGCTGGAAGAGGACGAAGGGAGGGAGAGATGAGGGGATCGGGAAACTAGGGTTAGAGGGGGGCGCTGCTGGGCCTAGGCCTTGGGCCGGTCTGGCTGCGCGGGTGGCTGGGCCGAGCTGCGGTAGCTGGGAGGCCCAGTTGGGCTGGCTTCTCCATCTCTCTTTTCTTTTCCTTAATTCTTCAACCAGAATTTAGGAGAAAAGAAAGAGGTGCTAGAGGTGGAATATTTCAGAAAAGAAAATATCCCTGGAGTCTTGAGAATATGCAGAATTTGAATAAATTGGTTTGGCAATTTTTAGAGGAAGAAAAATAATTCAAGTTTGAATTAAATTCAAACTTGAGCCATTTTAAAACCTAACCAAAACATTCCCAAAAGAGGTGAAATTTGGCGGTGGGGTTTAGGGCAATAAGTTTGACTATTTGGGAGAAGGTGAACATTAAAGGAGAAGGGGAAAATGGCACTTGTCAAAAGAAGGAAGTAGAGGGAAGGAAAAGGTGGGTGATGCGAGATTCATGCATGGAACATGCAACAACATAATATGTATGAGAAATCACACCATGCACATGATGACATGATGAAATGCACAAAAGCAAATAAAACACACGGCGAAACTCGGAATAGCCGGAAGTCTTCTCGAGCATCGGTCTCGGGGCGTTACAACACTCCACCATTACGAGAGGATCTCGTCCCGAGATCTAGGATGGCACCGGAGGGAAAACGGAAGAGGAAGAGAAGAGGTAAACTAAGTTGCTTCTTCGACAAAAGAGTGAAACCAAAGAACCTTGAGAGGTTGAAAAGTTGAAAGAAAGGACATAAACAGAGTTGAACACAATTGAGAGCACTGCGGTAGAAAAGAGAAACAAGGAACACCATGTGAACCTTGGAGGTTGCAAAGCTATGAAAGACGAGTACCATGGACAAGAAGGAATTGGAACCACTCTGGTTGAAACGAGATAAACAAGGAACAAGGAAGATCAAATTCGAACAACACTCCGGTTGAAAAGAGATGCAAGACTTGATAAGATGAAAAAGAACTTGAAAAGAGGGCACGACACTCCGGTTAAATGGACAATCATGAAAAGAACATGATCTTGACACAACAAGAAGATGGGTTGAAGAGAACAACAACACGATGCCTCCGGAACAAAATAATAGAAGTTGTATCGACGGAACAAAAGAACGGAGAAGAAAACAACATCTTCTACCTCCAATGAGCTTGAAAAGCATCTTAAAGAGAAGGGTCACACGGAGTTGTTGAAACAATCCACAACGAAAAGAATAAACTTGATATGGTCTTATGGAAAACATCTCAAATTATGAGGTGACAGCCTGCCACTCACGGGAAAAGAATTGATTGGATTTATATGACAAGGAGACGAGAAACTTATTCCGCCGGGAGGATAAATGAAGAACTTGGGTCATTTATAAGCACCATAGACAGCAACAAACCTTAGGGAAGGCTTTAGGTGGAATATGACACAGGATAACTCCAACAACGAGGTTGATGGATTTAAAAATAACTCATTCTTAACAACATGTGAATCATGGAACATGAACTCAAATTATCAAGAATGACATAATACCACCTCCAAAATATGGTAGAAAGAATTGCACTCCGGATTACCATATGAAGAAAGCTTGAGCTCCTTAGGAAAGAATCTCGATGAAAACTTTGAGAAGGGAATTAAATCCTTGATGAACCATCATGTAGAACCTCCATGAAGAACTCCGGTAAACAAAAGGAATGAAAAGAAAGAGAAATTGAAAACACAAGGTGAATCCTTGCAATGATTTAGATGGATCTCCGTGATAATTAGAGCTTGGAACTCCGGGAAAAAGAGAAGATGAAACAAATGAAACCGAGAATTTTAAGGGCCTCCGGAATAAAGAATTAATCACTTGGATGAACAAGAATAAGAATTATGTTATGCTTATCCTTCACCAATTAAATTGACGACAATCAACGGATTTGGCATACTACTTATTCTCGTAGAAAGGATTAAAAGAGATATATCAAAACTTGAGAAGGTCTTCAACGAACCACCGGTAGGATTGGAACAACAATGAATTGATATGATGACAAGGAAGAGAGATCTTGAAAGAACCACCGTAAGAATTGAAAATGATCGAAGTAGGGGTGCATCACCGGTAAGAATTAGCAAATGAACGAAGGTGCTTGAGACAAACTAGATACATGAGAACAAAGAGATCAAGAACTGATTAGAGGATATTCGATAGATGCACCGGCAAGATAGGAGAATGATAACTG
This sequence comes from Triticum aestivum, assembly GCF_018294505.1. Lineage (NCBI taxonomy): Eukaryota > Viridiplantae > Streptophyta > Magnoliopsida > Poales > Poaceae > Triticum > Triticum aestivum. Next base: position 374,439,169 of record NC_057803.1, on the reverse strand, counting down.
ACGGCTGAGAATGAATAAACCTGAATTGATGGACTCCGGATGACAAACTGAGAAGACTCTTGAATATCTCCTGATGGGTGAAAAAGATTCTCACATCGAAAACAATTATGAGAGGATGGCAACAAGCTAGCACCATGAATCTTGAAGAGAATAGAGCAAGATTAAAGAGAAACTCTTCTTCGGTCTTCAAATGATGAGAATGACAACGAGAAACACCACCAAGAATTATTGAGGCACACCGGAAGAATCAAAAGCGAAGAGGTTGAGCCAACTATGAAAAGAATTTGAAAGATCTTGGAGAAAAGCATTTGACTGATGATAACTCATTCTTACGTCAAACTTGGAGAAGAATTTAGGATAGCTCTGGGAAAATAGAAGAGTCAGGTAAGATCCTGGGAAAAGACCTGTGGGTTAGGGCCCACTCAAAAGAACACCGTTGAAAAGATTTAAAAGAGATGTTGCACCGGTTGAATTAAATGACTTGAATGAGATACCAATCTCGAAAGAGCTTGAACGAATGCAGAGTGGAAACACGAATCTTCGAGATATCTTGAGCACTCCGGAACAATTAATAGCGAGAGATGGATGAATTAAGAGGTGCACCGTCATAAGAAAGCATTGGAAAAAAGAAAAGGGGTATGCTTAATCGACCAAAGCTTGAATTAAATCCACCGGAGAAGAAAAGGAACGAGGAATGACGAACTTGAAGCTCCATTAGAATCTTCATGAGAATCACCGGATAAGAACATTGACGGAAAAGAATGGAGAAACTTCCCATCAATAAAATGGATACTCGATTAAGAAATCTGAGTCCTTGAAGAAAAAAGGGGTGGGAGGGCGGGAAAACAAAAACAACTTGGGACGGATGAAACAAACACCGTTGAGAGAACTGAGAGGTGATCTTGCGAATGTTGAAATGATCGGATCCACTTGAAGAGAAAGACGCTGGTTGAAAAGGATTGACATGACAATCTCGATTGTCGAGAAGGATTGGTATTCACATCGGAGTATGAGAACACCATTTCGGAAAGGTATGGAATCAACACTTGACATTGAAGCAACTCGAATACCACAACTCAAAACAAAAACAAAGGACTGGCTTGCAGAATAAGCCGGAACAAACATATGATAGAGATTTCGTCCGAAGTTTTCGTGGTGGGGCCTACACGGGCTCGAGTGTACAGCACCATCATGTACAAGGCAGTGCACATGACATACGAAGCGTCCCCGAGTCGGCATAGCCAAGGACTCTTTAAGACACAACGAGACCACTGTAAAAACGACCGTGAATAGGCGGACCACTAGACGTCGAACCCCAATTTCATATCATACATCTGTCGGAAAGATATCCTAAGAGCTACTTGAATTCCCACCTATGAAACTCCCGAAATTTTCCGGTTATGCAATCAGGTGTTGGGGATACAGGGGAAGCATAATATCTCACCCAAACTAGCAAATCCTACATCCAGCTGTATCCATCCTTCAACACATAACCAAGAAACCTTCGGAAATCGTCTACCTCAACCTTCGAAAAGCATCCGTTATACAAGTTATGGCAATACTCCCGTACTCACCTCAGTACTGGGTTATCGGGGTTATCTCACCAACGAACTGCATAAAAGAGATTTTCGATGTCGGCGTACTAAACTCAGGTATTCCAGAACTGCAACGATAAAATTATGATGACAACACCTCAGAGCTCAACTCCCCGGGACACTTCCACTAAACCCCTGACAGGAGGCACCAAGACAATGTTCTCATCATAAAACCATCGGAACGATTCCAAGATACCCGCGTGATCCTAAAAAAATTTTTAGTGAAATTTGAGAAGAGAAGAGTCAAAACTCTACGTCAGGATGCCTTACCAGAGCGATGAGGAGACTGGGAAGTAAAAAGAATTCCTAAACTCTCCGATATATAATTCCTAAATGACTCAAAACATTTTTCTAGACACAACTCGGCCTGCTAAAAACGATCAAGCAATGGGGCTCCTAAGGTCGGGGAAGGCTCTGATACCAACTTGTAACGCCCTCGATGCGGCTATATCTCCCACGTGTCGAAGCACGACTTAGAGGCATAACCGCATTGAAAGCAATGTCGCAAGTGAGGTAATCTTCACACAACCCATGTAATACATAAGGGAAAGAGATACATAGTTGGCTTACAATCGCCACTTCACACAATTACATGAATAAAGCATTACATCATCCAGATACAATCAAGGTCCGACTACGGAACCAAAATAAAAGAAGAACCCCAAATGCGACAAAGGTCCCCGATCGACCCCAACTGGGCTCCACTACTGATCAACTAAAACGAAACAACACAAAGGGCAAGATCTTCTTCGAGCTCCTCCTGAGCTTGGTTGCGTCATCTGCACAGACTCATCGGCACCTGCAAGCTGGTTTTGGAAGTATCTGTGAGCCACGGGGACTCAGCAATCTCGCACCCGCGAGATCAAGACTATTTAAGCTTATAGGAAGGATGGAGTAATGAGGTGGAGCTGCAGCAAGCGACTAGCATATATGGTGGCTAACATACGCAAATGAGAGCGAGAAGAGAAGGCAAAGCACGGTCGATAAAAGTATGATCAAGAAGTGATCCTATAGCAACCTACGTCAAGCATAACTCCAACACCGTGTTCACTTCCCGGACTCCGCCGGAAAGAGACCATCACGGTTACACACACGGTTGATGTATTTTAATTAAGGTCAACTTCGGGTTTTCTACAACCGGACGTTAACAAATTCCCATCTGCCCATAACCGCGGGCACGGCTTTCGAAAGTTCAAATCCCTGCAGGGGTGTCCCAACTTAGCCCATCACAAGCTCTCACGGTCAACGAAGGAATAGACCTCCACCCGAGACATTCCGATCAGACTCGGTATCCCGGTACAACAAGACATTTCGACAGGGTAAAACTAAACCAGCAACACCGCCCGAATGTGCCGACAAATCCCGATAGGAGCTGCACATATCTCTTTCTCAGGGCACACTCAGATTGTCTTAGGTACGGGTAGGCCAACCCAGAGTTGCCCCTGGTGGCCACCGGCAGCTGACAGGTTGGACCAACACTCAGAGGAGCACTGGCCCGGGGGGGTAAAATAATGATGACCCTTGAGTCGCGAAACCCAAGGGAAAAGAAAGGCTAGGTGGCGAATGGTAAAACCAATGTTGGGCATTGCTGGAGAAGCTTTACTTAAGGCGAACTGTCAAGGGGTTCCCATTATAGCCCAACCGCGTAAGGGACGCAAAATCCGGGAACATAACACCGATATGACGGAAACTAGGGCGGCAAGAGTGGAACAAAACACCAGGCATAAGGCCGAGCCTTCCACCCTTTACCAAGTATATAGATGCATTAATTAAGTAAGATATATTGTGATATCCCAACAAGTAAACATGTTCCAACAAGGAACAACATCTCCATGTTCCAACAAGGAACAAACTTCAATCTTCACCTGCAACTAACAACGCTATAAGAGGGCTTAGCAAAGCGGTAACATAGCCAATCAACGGTTTGCTAGGACATGGTGGGTTAGAGGCTGAACATGGCAATTTGGGAGGCTGACAAGCAAATGGTAGGCATCGTAGCATTGGCATGGCAAAAGAGCGAGCAAACTAGCATAGCAAAGATAGTAGTGATTTCGAGGGTATGATCATCTTGCCTGAAATCCCGCAAGGAAGAAGAACGAGTCCATGAAGAAGACAAACGGACGTAGTCGAACGGATCCTCACAAACGCGACGTTATCGGAACCAACCCGAAGAAGCAATCACCGGAAAAGAAGCACACAACATAGTAAATAACCAACACATCAACATGGCATGATGCACAAACGAGTATGATGCATGTCCGGTTTAATGAAGCATGGCATGGCAAAGTGCACAAGCAGTTCTACAAATTAAGTGGAGATCAATATGCAACGAGTTGCATATTGACGAAACACCACAACAAGTTATTTAGTTTGATCTCGTTTATGTACCCAACAATATTAAGTGTTGTTAAACATGGCAAGAGGGTGAAGCAAAAGAAAACTACCTATCTAGGCAAGTTTAAATGAGGCCGGAAACAACAAACAACAATTCCGGAAAATCCCCATGTTATTTAGCAATTTAAAGCAAACAACAATTTTAAACATTTTAATTGTTGTTATCATGATGCGGATGACATATGCAAGTTTTATGCAATTTTTATGAAAATGTTGACATGAGCATGATAAGAAGCATTAGTCGCCATGGCGGAAGGGAAAAGGTGCCACGGCGGCGAAACAAAAATGGTGCCACGGCAACATATCCGAAAATGATGCCACGGCAACATATCGGTTCCGGTAGCTCACGGAGATACCGGTACAAAAGGAAGTGAGCGTGAGCGAGTCATGCAAGATGGTGGGGTGCTCCCGGCTACCGGGTTCCCACGGGATTGTGGCATGGAAACGAGGAGGAACTTGCAATGACAATTCGGACATGGTGCAAACACGGGCATCTCATACAACGTGCATTCGGTCCACGACGGTCGTTTCGGGTTATACCTTCGAAGCGTTCAAACGAGACGGTTCGCATTCGGAGCGGTGTAGAGGAAGTAGGCGTTCACGGGACGTCGTCGGAAGTAGTTGTACACGGCGTCGGTAGAGGAAGTAGTTGTTCACGTGGCGACGGTAGTGGAAGTAGTTGTTCTCGCGATGGTAGTGGTTCGAGGTCTTGGCGGGTCATCATGTAGCCGTACATGTTCGTCGTGGTACACCGTTCGTAGAAGTTCGGGCGGCGGTAGTGGTACACGTTTGACGTTTTGTAGTCGAACTTGACGTTTCCAAGGGGCTCCGAATGTCGTGGTACTTGGCGAAAATTCTCGAAGATGACCTTGACGATCCTGGTTTCGGAGCAGAGGCGAGGCTGGCTGGCTACGACCGGCCTTGCAGCCGCTGCGGCCCACGCGAGCGAGCAGAGGAGGCTCACGCAGGAACTTGGCGGGCGCGGCGAGTCATCGGAGGCCGGGGACGGGGCTGCAGGGCCGGCTCGGCACGGGGACCTGGCGAGCGTGTGGAGAGGCGAGGACGGGGCGTCGGCGAGGCTCCGGTGGCCGGCTGGCCGGGGCCAGCGCGAGGAGACGCGGGTGACGGGGAGGCGCGGCGCCGGAAGACTGCTCGGGGATCCGTCAGGCGGGGCCCGCGCCGCGGCGGCGACGGACAGACGAGGAGGCGGGCGAAGAGGAGGTTGGGCGCGCGGCGCGCGGCCGGTGCTCGAGGGGCTCCTCTCCTCGACGCTCGGCGACAGGGAGTTGGCGAGGAGGAGGCGCGGGGAAGGAAGGCAGCAGGGGCACGGCGAAGACTGGCGGCGGCGGCCGGTGCTCAAGGGGCTCCTCCTCGTGGCGCTCGGACTGCAGGGAGCTCGGGGTCGCGGGAGAGAGATGGGATCGAGCAGGAGAGGCGATGGGATCGGACGATGGGTGACTGGCGGCGCTGGAAGAGGACGAAGGGAGGGAGAGATGAGGGGATCGGGAAACTAGGGTTAGAGGGGGGCGCTGCTGGGCCTAGGCCTTGGGCCGGTCTGGCTGCGCGGGTGGCTGGGCCGAGCTGCGGTAGCTGGGAGGCCCAGTTGGGCTGGCTTCTCCATCTCTCTTTTCTTTTCCTTAATTCTTCAACCAGAATTTAGGAGAAAAGAAAGAGGTGCTAGAGGTGGAATATTTCAGAAAAGAAAATATCCCTGGAGTCTTGGGAATATGCAGAATTTGAATAAATTGGTTTGGCAATTTTTAGAGGAAGAAAAATAATTCAAGTTTGAATTAAATTCAAACTTGAGCCATTTTAAAACCTAACCAAAACATTCCCAAAAGAGGTGAAATTTGGCGGTGGGGTTTAGGGCAATAAGTTTGACTATTTGGGAGAAGGTGAACATTAAAGGAGAAGGGGAAAATGGCACTTGTCAAAAGAAGGAAGTAGAGGGAAGGAAAAGGTGGGTGATGCTAGATTCATGCATGGAACATGCAACAACATAATATGTATGAGAAATCACACCATGCACATGATGACATGATGAAATGCACAAAAGCAAATAAAACACACGGCGAATCTCGGAATAGCCAGAAGTCTTCTCGAGCATCGGTCTCGGGGCGTTACAGTTCATTTTCAATTCTTATGGTGGTTCGTTCAAGATTTCTCTTCCTTCGTTATCATATCAATTCATTCGTTATGTCAAATGCTACCGGTGGTTCATTCAAGACCTTCTCAAGTTTGCGCTATATCTATCTTAATCCTTTCAACGAGAATAAATAGTATGCCAAATTAGCTATTTGTCATCAATTTAATTGATGAAGGATAAGCATAATGTAATTCTTATTCTTGTTTCATCAAGTAAATTCAATTCCTTATTCCGGAGGTTCATCAAGTTCTCGGTTTTCAATTGTTTCATCTTTTTTTATTTTCCCGAAGTTCCAAGCTCTCGCAATTATATCACCACGGAGATCCATCTAAATCATTATAAGGCTTCACCTTGTGTTGTCAACTTCTCTTTCTTGTATCATCATTTTGTTACCGGAGTTCTTCACAGAGGCTCTACATGGTGGTTCGCCAAGGATTCCTTTCATTCTTCAATTGTTCTTCAAGATTTCTCTCAGAGCTAAGATCCACCAATCTATACTCTAATATAAACATGGTGCTCAACACATGTTTTGTCTTGAGGAGTTTAAGCATTCTTCATCTTGCATTTCTAAGTGCAGTTCTTCATATCTCATCTTTTGAGGTGGTGTTATGTCATTGCTGATAATTTTCCTTCGTGTTCATGATTGACAAGTTGTCCGGAATGACATATTTTAAACCCATCATTTTCAATCCGTTCATGAGATCCTTTGAAACCCATCAATCTCTTCATTGGAGTTATCTTGGGTTATATTTCACCTAAAGCTTTCCCTAAGGATTGTTGCTATTTATGGTGTTTATAAACGACCCTAGTTCTTCATTTATCCACCCGGTGAGATAAGTTTCGCGTCTCCTTGTTCATATCAATCCAATCTATTGTTTCCGTCAGTGGTAGAATTTCACCTCATAGTTTCGAGATGTTTTTCCATAAGTCCATATCAAGCTTACTCTTTTCGTTGTGGGTTTTCCAACAACTCCGTTCGACCCTCTTCCTAAGGATGCCTTTTCAAGATCTTTTGTGGCAAAAGTTAGCATTTTCTTCTCCTTTCTCCTATTTCAATTATCTGTCTTCTATTTCTTCCTTCCGGAGGCATTGTGATGTTTCTCTTTTCTATCATCATCTCAAGTTGTGAGGACCGTGTTCTTTTTCTTTGCTTATTCACTTAACCGGAGTGTTGTGTCTATTATTCCTCTTCTAACCAGAGTCTTATCATAATTGATCCTTTTCGTCCTATCAAGTCTTGCATCTATTTTAACCGGAGTGCTATACGAATTTGTTCTTCATTGTTACTCTTCCCTAACGGAGTGTTTTCAACCTCGTTCATCTCCGTTGTATTCTTTTCTCGAAGTTGTTCAACCTCTCAAGGTTCTTTGGTTTCACTCGTTTGTCAAAGAAGCAACTTAGTGTTGCCCCTTCCTTATCCTCTTCCGTTTCCCTCCGGTGCCATTCTAGATCTCGGGACGAGATCCTCTTGTAGTGGTGGAGTGTTGTGAGGCCCCGAGACCGATGCGACAGGTGTCCTCCGGTTATTCGTTTTTGTTGCCTTGTCATTTTCTTGCGTGTTGCATTTCATCATGTCATCATGTGCATTGCATCATCATGTTTTCAAACTTGCATCCGTTCGGGTTCCCCAGTTCCGTCTGTTGTCCGTTCTGAGCCCAGACACACTTGCAAGCGCCCGCGGTACCTCCGAAATATTATTTTATAAGTGGTCGGAAAATGTTCTCGGAATGGGTTGAAAGTTGGCATGCGGTGTTGTTATGTTGTCAGTAGGTCGCCTGGCAAGTTTCATCGCATTCGGAGTTTGTTTGACACCCCAATGTTAAACTATAGCGGCATTATAGCCGGGAAAACGTCGGACGTTACGGTCTCCGAAAACCTTGCCGGGCTGCACTTCTCTTCTCTCCTGTTAGCCCATGGCCTTCTACACAGTCCACCTAGGCCGAGCCTACCCCTATTTGCGCAGTGCTTGTACCCCTCTCGCGCGCCCGAAACTGTCTCGGACCCGACCTGGACAGTCGCCACCGTTGGACTCAGATCGTCCCCAAACATCTACAAAACGTCTCCATTTTCTTATTTGGACTCCCTAACTATTTTATTCATGACCGTCCGATTGCGATCGTAGGGACGTGATAGCCTCTACCCTAAATCCCTTTGTGATATAAATAGTGGGCAAACCTAAAATCTAGGGACTTTGTCCCATCCACCAAATTCCACTCGTCTCCGCCGCCGCCACCCACTCATCATCGCCATCGGGATCCTCCCAGATCCGTCCACCCAGTCCCAGCCGATCCCGACCAACTCCCTCATTTTCAGCTCCGGGCCAATCTCCTGCCTCGCCCTCAGTCCCGCAGGACCAACACCTCGCGCCACCTTGCCGTCGCAAGCTTCACCGAAGATAAGCGCCGCTGGCCCTTCTTCTCTCTCCCGTGCTCCTCCCGATTCTCCCTCTCATCTCTCTGTCTCCTGTCCGTCTGTTGCAGGAGCATCCGCAGAACGGCCATGGTGAATCGAGCTTGCTCCGCGCCGAATCCGACCTCCTCCCATTCCCCTGCTTCGGATCTGGTGCTCCACACCTCCTTCCTTGCGCCCTATCGTCCCTACCGTTCATCACCGTGGCCACAACAAGTTCAAGCTGCACCACCCGTTGCTACTCATCAAGCCGTCCCGCACTCCAACTACCAGGAACTGGCTCCCCCTCGTCAGGACCTCTGGGATCCGTCCGTTCTGCCGCCCAAGACCTCGTCGAGTCCCTCGATTTGTCCGCACCAAGTCCTGCTTCCGCTTGGCCCTGCTCCTGTGCATGAGGACCAGTGCCATCGCAGTCCCGCTGCTGTGTCTTCTATTCGAGGGAGACGAGCGCCACGACCTCTACTTCCCCTACATCGAGCACGCTCATCCCAAGCGTTCACCGCCCGATCCAGCCTCCTCATGCCCGCGCCTGGGCCGCGTCTTGCATATCGCACGCCTCGGCCCCGCCTCCCGTGCAAGTCAGCCTAGCCCCAGCTCCACAGCCGCGGCCTGCCAGCTCGTTCATAGTCGGCCCCTCTCCAGATCGCCCGCGCCTGGGCCTCCTTACACAAGGCCCAGCGCACACTCCTCACCCCAGCCGGCCCAGTTCGCCTCTGCCTCACCGTGCCAAGGCCATGGGTGAGCAGCCCCTCCAGCCCTCTCCTATACCCTTGGCCTAGTCAGATTCGGCCCATGTATTCTTTTTTTCCATGCGCTGCGAATTTTGCTATTTACAGAAAAACTACATATTTACAGAAAACCCCCCTAACTTCATGCATTTAATAACTTCACAACCGTGCATTGGATTAAAACAATTTACATATGAAATATGCTTAGTTTTTCATCTAGTTTCATAATATGTCATTTTCATCCATGTTTAAAATGTTTAAACTGTTGTTTGCATTAATTTGCTTAAATAACTTGTTAAGATGATTTAATTCATAACTAAATAACCGTAACTCCGAATTTAATAAACTTTATATGTAAATGGGGTGGAAAAATGCCTAGTTTAACATGGTGTCTTCACCTTGCATGTTTAACAATTCTAAAATTGTGTTTAGGGCAGATAAGTACCAAATCCATAAATATGCAAATGAGGTTTTTCCGGACTTGTTGCTTGTTGTTCCGGCCTCATTTAAACTTGCCTAGATAGGTAGTTTTACTATGCTTCACCCCTTGCCATGCTAAACAACATTTAATATTGTTGAGTACATAAACAAGATCAAACTAAATAACTTGAATGTGGTGTTCCGTCAATATGCAACGGAGTTGCATATTGAGCTCCACTTAATTTGTAGGATTGCATGTGCACTTTGCCATGCCATGCTTCATTAATCCGGACAAGCATCATACTTGGTTGTGCATCATGCCTTGTTCATGTGTTGGTTGTTTACTATGTTATTTGCTCCTTTCCGGTGTTGCTTCTTCGGGTTGGTTCCGATAACGTCGTGTGGTGAGGATTCGTTCGATTACGTCCGTTTGTCTTCTTCTTGGACTCGTTCTTCTTCCTTGCGGGATTTCAGGCAAGATGATCATACCCTCGAAATCACTTTTATCTTTGCTAGCTAGATGCTCGCTCTTTTGCTATGCCTATGCTATGATACCTACCACTTGCTTATCATGCCTCCCATATTGCCATGTCAAACCTCTAACCCACCTTGTCCTAGGAAACCGTTGTTTGATTATGTTTGCTCAGCCCCTCTTATAGCGTTGTTAGTTGCAGGTGAAGATGGAGTTTGTTCCTTGTTGGAACATGTTTTACATGTTGGGATATCACAATATCTCTTATTTAATTAATGCATCTATATACTTGGTAAAGGGTAGAAGGCTCGGCCTTATGCCTGGTGTTTTGTTCCACTCTTGCCGCCCTAGTTTCCGTCATACCGGTGTTATGTTCCTTGATTTTGCGTTCCTTACGCAGTTGGGTTATAATGGGAACCCCTTGACAGTTCGCCTTGAATAAAACTCCTCCAACAAGGCCCAACGTTGGTTTTACCATTTGCCACCTAGCCTCTTTTTCCCTTGGGTCGGCCAACCCAAGGGTCATCTTTATTAAACCCCTGGGCCAGTGCTTCTCTAAGTGTTGGTCCAACCCAGAGCACCATGCGGGGCCGTCCCATGGCAACTTGGGTTACGTTGGCTCCCGTACGCTTAGCTTATCCGGTGTGCCCTGAGAACGACATATGTGCAACTCCTATCGGGATTTGTCGGCACAGCGGGTGGCCTTGCTGGTCTTGTTTTAGCATTGTCGAAATGTCTTGTAACCGGGATTCCGAGCCTGATCGGATCTTCCTGGGAGAAGGAATATCCTTCGTTGACCGTGAGAGCTTGTGATGGGCTAAGTTGGGACACCCCTGCAGGGTTTTGAACTTTCGAAAGCCGTGCCCGCGGTTATGGGAAGATGGGAATTTGTTAATGTCTGGTTGTAGAAAACCTGAAACTTATCTTAATTAAAATGCATCAACTGCGTGTGTAACCGTGATGGTCCCTTTCCAGCAGAGTCCGAGAAGTGAACACGGTGTTGGAGTTATGCTTGAACGTAAGTAGTCTAGGATCACTTCTTGATCATAGTTTCTCGAACGTGCTTTGCCTTCTCTTCTCGCTCTCTTTTGCGTAAGTTTAGCCACCATATATGCTAGTGCTTGCTGCAGCTCCACCTCACATACCTTTTTCCTACCCATAAGCTTAAATAGTCTTGATCGCGAGGGTGTGAGATTGCTGAGTCCCCGTGACCCACAGTTTACTTCCAAACCCAGATTGCAGGTGCCGATGATACCGTGCAGGTGACGCAACCGAGCTCAAGGAGGAGCCTGATGAAGATCTTGTTCATTGTGTTGTTTCGTTTCCAGTTGATCAGTAGAGGAGCCCAGTCGGGGCGATCGGGGATCTTTTGCATTAGGGGTAGTCTTCTTTTATTTTGGTTCCATAGTCGGACCTTGATTGTATCTGGTTGATATAATGCTATAATCATGTATTGTGTGAAGTGGCGATTGTAAGCCAACTCTGTACCTCTTACTTATTCAGTAAATGGGATGTGTAATGATTACCCCTCTTGCGACATTGCTTACAATGTGGTTATGCCTCTAAGTCGTGCTTCGACACGTGGGAGATACAGCCGCATCATGGGCGTTACACTGGCAGCGCTGGGTGGAAGGGTACGATGGAAGAGGGGATCGGTCCAGGGGTGCTTGCGAGGATGGGCCTACTGGCCGACTTGGCTGGGGAAGGTTGGGCCGGTGAGAGGCCCAGTTGGGCTGGACTCTCTTCTCCCTCTCTCTAATTTTCTTTAACAGAACAGCACTAGAGATAAAGAAAAGGAAGAGGGGGGTTAGGGAAAGGAATTTGGGCAAGATGTTGATTTTCCCGGACTCACAAAAATGCGTTGGTTCCAAGAAAAATAGAAAAAAGGCATGATTGAAAGATGTAAATTCAAACTCATTTGAATTTAATTCAAATGGGTTTGAACTAGGACTTGGTAAAAGGAAGGTCCAAAAATGTTCAGATTTTTGGAGGAACCCCGTTAAAAGGGAAAAGAATTATTGGGTAAGGTTTGGGGATCAACTCGAAGTAGAAAAGGCATGGGGTTATTTTTGCAAGTGTGTTATGGTGAATTCCAAAATAAAGGAATATTTATTATAGCTCCCTAATATTGGGATATATGTTGTAAAGAGAATCACCACGTGAGTTCCCTCGGTTTAAATGGACCGAAGATCCATGCAATTTATTTAAGAAAGTTTTAGTTAGCTTTGAGAAAAAGATGGCATGATAACATGATGCAATGCAAAATATGCAAAGAGGAATGCATTCAATGCAACAAGCAAAACAAATCACATGACGAAACTCGGAAACCCTGGAAGGCATCTGAAACTACGGTCTTGGGGCGTCACAACACTCCACCACTACGAGAGGATCTCGTCCCAAGATCTAGGATGGCACCGGAGAGAAACGGAAGATGAAGAGGTAAAACAAAGTTGCTTCTTTGACAAACGAGTGAAACCAATGAACCTTGAGAGGTTAAACAATTGGATAGAAGAATACAGCGGAGACGAACGAAGTTGAAAACAATCGGTTAGAAAAGAGGAACAAGGATCAACAGATTCAGACAGCACTCCGGTCGAAAAGAGATGCAAGGCTTGATAAGGCGAAAAGAACTTGAGCAGAGGCCACAACACTCCGGTTAAAAACAAGATAGAGAGGGAAAAGAATGGTATAATTTGGGAAGCACTCCGACTGTAAATGGAAGGAATTGAACAAGATCTTGACAAACAAGATGCTGGGTTGAAGAGAGCAACATCACAACGCCTCCGGAACAAAAGTAAGAATGGAATCAAAAGAACAGAGGAGAAAACAACATATTCTACCTCAAATGAGCTTGAAAAGCATATTTAGGAGAAGGGTCGAATGGAGTTGTTGGAAAACCAACAACGAAAAGAACAAGGTTGTAGTGGGCTTATGGAGAACATCTCAAAACTATGAAGTGAAATTCCGCTCGAGGGAGTCCTGGATTAGGGGGTCTCCGGACAGCCGGACTATCTCCATTGGCCGGACTGTTAGACTATGAAGATACGGGATTGAAGACTTCGTCTCCTGTCCGGAGGGGACTCTACTTGTCGTGGAAGGCAAGCTAGGCAATATGGATATGTATATCTCCTCCTTTGTAACCGACCTTGTGTAACCCTAACCTCTCCGGTGTCTATATAAACCGGAGGGTTTTAGTCCGTAGGACGACATAAAATCATACCATAGGCTAGCTTCTAGGGTTTAGCCTCTCTGATCTCGTGGTAGATCTACTCTTGTACTACCCATATCATCAATATTAATCAAGCAGGGCGTAGGGTTTTACCTCCATCAAGAGGGCCTGAACCTGGGTAAAACATTGTGTCCCCTGCCTCCTGTTACCATCTGGCCTAGATGCATAGTTCGGAACCCCCTACCCGAGATCCGCCGGTTTTGACACCGACATTGGTGCTTTCATTGAGAGTTCCTCTATGTCGTTGCCATTAGGCTTGATGGCTCCTACTATCATCGATAGCGATGCGGTCCAGGGTGAGACTTTTCTCCCCGGACAGATCTTCGTGTTCGGCAGCTTTGCACTGCGAGCCAATTCGCTTGGCCATCTGGAGCAGATTGAAAGTTACGCCCCTGGCCACCAGGTCAGGTTTGGAAGCTTAAACTACACGGCCGATATCCGTGGAGATTCGATCTTCGATGGATTCGAGCCTCTGCCTTGTGCGCCACGCGGTCATGATGATTATGACTTAGCTCTCCCATCGGACAGTGTTAAGGAGATCGCACCGGCAGCCGCTCCGACCCTCAATTCGGAGCCAGTTGCGCCTTCCGCGGACGGGTGGATGGACCCCGCCACGGAGGCCTTACCCTCAGCGGCGATCAAGCCGAACATCGACCTTACCTTGCATGAGAGCCGTGTTGTTAAACTGCCGGATCCTTCTCCGGCCACGGACTCCGAACCGCCTGCGCCCGTTCCTATCGAATCTGATTGGGCGCCGATCATGGAATTTACCTCCGTGGATATTTTTCAGCACTCGCCCTTTGGCGACATACTGAACTCGTTAAGGTCTCTATCCTTATCAGGAGGATCCTGTCCGAACTATGTCCGGCAGGACTGGGATGCGGACGACGAAGAAATTCATGACCCACCCACCACCCACTTACTAGCCACTGTCGATGACTTAACCGACATGCTCGACTTCGACTCCGAAAACATCGACAGTATGGACGACGATGCGAGAGACAAAGAGGAACCACTGCCTGTAGGGCACTGGACGTCCACCTCATCACTTGACGTATACATGGTGGACACACCAAAGGAAAACGACGACGAGGAACAGAAGGACGCAATGAAGGGTTGTCCCCTCGAGAAGCAGTCAAAGTGGCGGCGTAAGCGCCGCCCCAAATCCCGCCTTGATAGAAATAATGATCATATAGACCCAGCATTATAGTAGGGCGAACCACTGCCGGACCACGGCAACGCGGAGAATCAAACCGAACAAACCAACTCTGTCAAGGATAATAGTCCAGAGGACATAACACCGTACAGACGCCCGGAGCAACAAAATGCCCATCAAAGGCTTGTTGCCACTGCGAGGAGTCTAAAAAGGCAGAAGCAAAGGCTCAAGGCAGCGCAAGACACACTCCAAATCAGATGGAGTAAAATACTCAACACAACAGCGAAGTATGGCGGTAATCGCCTCACCAAGAGCTACCCGAAGCGGAAGTTGCTACCTGAATTCGATGAGGAGGCCTTAGATCCCCCGCAACAAAAAATTAAACGGCCACCCGGCCGGATAGACGACCTCACGGCCAACTTGGAGCGGCAAGCAACGCCGCACAGAAGCCAATACGCGATCCACGCAAGTGCTCTCATCAAAAGGATGGAGCAACTAGATCCATCTATGGACCGCGCAAGCGCACTCCAGCACACGATGCAACACACCAAACATCCGAACACCACGGCACGCCCAGATACAGGGGCGCCGCACACCCCCTATGTTTCACCGATGAGGTGCTGGACCATGAATTTCTAGAGGGATTCAAACCCATAAACATAGAGGCATACGACGGAACAACAGACCCTGGGGTCTGGATTGAGGACTATATCCTCCACATCCATATGGCTCGAGGAGACGATCTCCACGCCATTAAATACTTACCCCTCAAACTCAAAGGGCCAGCTCAGCACTAGCTTAAAAGCCTCCTCGAAAACTCCATTGGAAGCTGGGAAGAGCTCGAAGACGCTTTTCGGGCAAAATTTCAAGGGACTTATGTCCGACCTCGAGACGCGGACGATTTGAGTCATATAACTCAACAGCCCGGAGAGTCAGCCCGAAAGCTTTGGAACATGTTTCTTACTAAAAAGAACCAAATAGTCGACTGTCCGGACGCCGAAGCCTTGGCTGCTTTTAAGCATAGCATCCGCGACAAATGGCTTGCCAGACACCTCGGCCAAGAAAATCCGAGAACAATGGCAGCATTAACAAGCCTCATGACCCACTTTTGCGCGGGTGAGGTAGCTGGCTAGCCAGATGCAGCACCAGCGACCCCAGTACATCTGAAGCTAGAGATGGAAACGGGAAATCACGGTGCAACAACAATAACAAACGCCGGAATAAAGAAGACAGCACGAAGAGCACGGCAGTAAACGCCGAATTCAAAAGCTCTCGGCCAAGTCAGCAAAAGCCGCCCTCTAAAGGCGCCAGAGATGAACTGTCCAGCCTAAACAAAATTCTGGACCAAGTATGTCAGATCCATAGAACCCCTGGTAAACCCGCTAATCATACCCACAGAGAATGTTGGGTCTTCAAGCAGTCCGGCAAGCTCAACGCCGTACACAAGGGGGAGGATACACCAAGTGAAGACGAGGATGAGCCTCTCAAGCAAGACACTGGGGAACAAAAGAAGTTCCCACCAGAAGTCAAAACAGTCAACATGTTACACGTGATCAAGGGAAGCAAAGCGGCACTCCCAGAGAGACATGCCCAAGGGCCTATCACAGCGAAGTCCTGCCACTGGTCATCTCAAACGATCACTTTCGACCATCGTGATTACTCAGCAAGTATCCGACGTGCAGGATGGGCTGCCCTGGTATTAGACCCAATAATTCTCGGAGACCACTTTACACGAGTCCTGGTGGACGGTGGCAGCAGTTTAAACCTGATTTACCAGGATACAATCCGCGAAATGGGGATAGACCCAACGAAAATCCTCCATAGCAACACTACCTTTAAAGGAGTAACACCAGGCCTAGGGGCTCACTGCACGGGCTCCCTGCTACTAAAAGTTATATTCGGCTTCCCTGATAACTTCTGTAGCGAACATTTAACCTTCCACATTGCTCCGTTCCAAAGTGGCAATCAAGCACTACTTGGACGTGAAGCTTTTGCTCGCCTTAATGCAATACCGCATTACGCTTCCCTCATGCTCAAGATGCCCGGTCCACGTGGCATCATTACAGTGAACGGAAATATTGAGCAATCTTTGCGCGTCGAAAAGAATGCGATTGCCTTAGCAGCCGCACACTAAAAACGGCCTCACAAACTAAAGCATTCGATAGGTCGTAAAGACCACGAACATGGCTAGACGAGTCCGGCGCAGCTATATGTAATTCATACCAGATTGAGGGCCACACCCCTATTACAAATACAAGGGGCTCAACGCGTGCAGACAAGTGGCAATTTTTTTACTCATTTTTAATTATACATGGTTTCTTTAAAAAACCACATTTGTGCACGACAACTTTTTCACCTAAGTTCCTCTCTTTTACAGATGACCATCGTGCTACACCCGTCTAGGATACGGCACAACAGAGACACAGGCGCAGACGTGCAGCAGGGACCCGCTCCAAGGATTCTTTTTAGATTAAGACCCTGTGTAAACCTTTTTTACTGTCTCTTGTTGATACACATCCCTCGAATTCTCAGTACAATTGAGAAGGATGCTAACGTCTTGGCATGTGGCCACGTCAGAATAATGCACGTACCTGGACACAAGGGGCTTCTTACAAAGGGCACTATTTAGGCCTGGTTTATACCATAAAGGCCGAATACCTTAGGGAGTGTTCGGCGTCGCGAGTTTGGCCTTATATGCATCAGCTCCGAATCATTGTCTTTGGTCAAATGTTGGGTTTGCCTGGCTCCTGTGTTTTGGTGCCTTAAATTCCGCTTTATCGGCTAAGGCAGCACCAGGAGAACTACTGTGATTGTGCCCTGGTTCATCCGGACGAGCACCTAAGTAGAGAAAGCCAAAAACTGACTGTCATGATATAGCATGAGACTGGTCAACCACTCGATGACCTATCGGAATGTTAGAATTCCTCCGCCTTAACGAAGGGCCATTTTTCGGCCAGGCATGTACGCACCCTGAGATCGGGAGAGTGCGGAGCCACCAGGGGCTATCTAGTAGCCCCACTGTCAAACTCCTATGGCTAAGTGAAAGTGTTAAAGCTTATAGTCCGGTTGCCTCGTTCGCTGCGCCATCACCTCCTTATTAGGACCAAGACGTTGCGTTAAGTGTGAATACGCGTTTTCTGTGAACACCCCCGCATTATATGCGTGGGGGCTAAAGCCGACGACTGCAATCTTTTAGGTTATACACATGTATACATAAACGGCCACACAGGAGGCATCATATTACTTCCGGGCAAAAGTATAAATACAGCCTTAATAAATTTCATAAAAACATTGTGTTTACAATGGGAATACATGTCACTCAAACATAATATTCTTTGAGCACTGGGCCTCTATCAAACGAGCGCCCTTGAGAACTTCTTCGAAATAGTGCTCGGCAGCCACTCGGCCTATGGCCGAACCCTGCGCCGCAACAGTGGTAGCATCCATCTCCGCCCAGTATGCTTTGACACGGGCAAGGGCCATCCGCGAGCCCTCTATACACGCCTACCTCTTCATCGCATTAATGCGCGGCACCGCTCCAAGGAACTGCTGCACTAAGCTGAAATAGCTGTTCGGCTTCGGTTTTTCCGGCCACAGATGATCTACGACGGACCTCATGGCGAGTCCGGACAACCTGTTGAGTTTGGCCCATTCGGCTACCTGATCAGTCAATGGAAGCGGACGCTCTGGAACGTTAAACTGCGACCAGAACAGCTTGTCCACTTCATGATCTGTTTGATCTCGGAAGTATTCGGCCGCATCAATAGCGCTCGCCGCCAAGTCCATATATGCGTCTGCCGAACTCCACAGCCGATCCAGAAGGGCATACCGAAGATCTCTGAACTTCCTCCATAGCAAAAAGGGCTTCCCAGCCGCAATATCCCCGGCTTCACACAACTCTTCCTTCTTTGCCCTCATAGCAGAGCGGGTGTCTTTGATCGCCACAGCGGCCTTTTCAAGGTCCGTCGCCTTCTCTCGGTTTTCTTCTTCAAGGAGCCGGCAGCGGTCGGCAGTGTGTTTTAACTTTACAACCATCTTGGCCATTTTATCTTTGCTCTCGCAATGTGCAGCCTTTTCGGCTCTTAACTCTTCGGCCGCCTTTAAAGCGGCTGCATTACTAATTCTTGCTTGTTCCTTGGCTCGGGCAAGTTCCGCCCGAAGGGTCTCCACGGTGGCAGCTCCGTCCGCAATCACAACATATTGAAGATATCGGCATCATGCTGCTCTTATCATGTGACATTCACCAGAAAACATTACTTACCCTGTGATTCGTCAAGCCGCTTGTTAACAAGCTCAATGTTGGCGTCTGCCGCATCCAGTTGCGGCTTTAATTCGGCAAACTCACTAGTCCAGCAAGCCACCGGAGCTTCCACCACCTGCACATAAAGGCAGTCTGGTTATTGCCTGGGACTATGATCCTCTGTTCGCCGCCATTCTCGATAACAACCAGAGTCTCAGGGGCTACTATCTACATAGGGCACACCTAACATGTGCGGTACTATCAAATATCATTTCACGTACCTCAAAGCCTGTCAGTAGACTCATAAAGGCTTCATGTAATCCGCTTTCGGCGGACGAAATTCTTTCCATCACCATACCCATTAGCGTACGGTGTTCTTCTGAGATGGCCGCTCGCTCCAACAGCTCCCTCAGAACGTCCGACCGCATACCAGACGGTGCCGGACTCTATTGTTTTCTCTCTTCGATAGCTGGACATTGGGGACTTCGGGTGACTATGGGATTATCTTCTGGCCTCACCGGATCCGGAGAGGCCCTCCGTGACGACACTTCGGGGTCGCCCGCTTCTTGAGCGGAGGACTCTGGGGGAGGCATTTCGCTCTCCATCATCTTCGGAAGAAGATCCCCCGAAGACGAGCTCAGCTGAGAAGGGCTAAGACCCGAACTGCATGATATATGCGGCGGTTATTCTCCTCAGAGGAACGGTAGTATCCCTTCACTATTAAAGTATTTTTTGAATCACTTACGACTCGTTGGAGGGCTGATCCTCTCGCAGACTTTGTGCGGCAAGAGCACCGCTCGACGCAGGACCCTGTGTTGGAGACTTCTTCTCTTGTTTGGAGGTCTCGGCTTCCAGATCCTCAGAAGCAGTCCTCTTCCTCCCCCGGTTATCCTCCTTTATGGAGGCGCTCATTCCCTCGGTTGGAACTGGCAGCGATGGGGGCCCGCTTTCGCCCATATTATTCCCCAATGTATCTTCCTTCGAGGGCTCGGGGCAAGGTGCGAGTTCGAGCATCTTTTCCAGCATCGGATTTTCCAAACCCTCAGGGAGGGGGGCTGAACACCGAATCATCTTCGCTTTTGTTAGCCAGTCCTAGTCAAAGAGCGATTTCTCAGAGATGACGTCATGATGAATAAAAGACGTTGTGTTCGGCTAGAGGATTACTTACTTGTTCGGCGACGCGGTTACTGCTCAGGCCCATGTCCTCGGTAGTATCCGGACACTCTATTTGAGGTCCGAAGAATGACTTGTACATTTCCTCATGCGTCAGGCCGGGGAAACTTTGAATAGCACGCAGTCCTTCTGGGTTGAACTACCATAAGTGAAGGGGCCGGCGTTTGCAGGGCTGGACTCGACGAACCAGCATAACTTGCACTACCACAACCAAATTAAAATCTCCCTCGAAGAGATCTTGAATGCAGCTTTGCAGTATAGGCACGTCCTTGGCTGGACCCTAGCTCAGTCCTCTGCTAATCCATGACATCAGTTGTGGTGGGGGGTCCGAGCGGAAAGCGGGGGCAGCCGCCCACTTGGCACTTCTGGGAGCCATGATGTAAAACCACTCCCGTTGCCATAATCCGGACACCTCTGGAAAGGAATCTTTCGGCCACGGAGCTCCTGCCATCTTGCTTATTGATGCACCTCCGCACGCTGCATGTTGCCCGTCGATCATCTTCGGCTTCACTTCAAATGTCTTGAGCCACAGGACGAAGTGAGGGGTAATGCGGAGGAAGGCCTCACACACGACAATAAATGTCGAGATGTGGAGAAAGGAGTCTGGAGCTAGATCGTGGAAATCTAGCCCGTAATAGAACATCAAACCCCTGACGAAGGGATCCAGAGTGAGGCCTAGGCCTGGGAGGAAGTGGGAGACGAACACGACGTTCTCGTTGGGTTCGGGAGTGGGGACGACCTGTCCTTGAGCAGGCAGCCGATGCGAAACCTCGGCGGTCAGGTATCTGGCCTCCCTCAACTTCTTGATATCCTCCTCCGTGACGGAGGAGGGCATCCATCGGCCTTGAAGGCCGGATCCGGACATGTTTTAAGATCAGAAGCACCTGACCTGGGCTTTGGGTGTTAGAACTCGAGGCGGGGGAGGGGTTCGATTGAGCACGAGAGGGAAAAGGCAAAAACCTTGTCCCTTTATAAAGAGGGTGAATATCAAGCGTCCTCACCATGGCCGTTTGGACTTGCCTATAATCTAGGAGTCCTAGACACGGTTGGGTTACCCACGACCGTATTAATGAGAATCCCATAATTGGGGGAACATGATCTCTGCTTTGACAAGACGTGTCAAGAAACCGCCTCGCGTTATGTGTGGAGCTGGTTGAAGAAAAACGGTTCGAATAAGCACCGGGCCATGGCATAATGTCATGTTGCCAAAACGTGTCAGCGGATTAAGATTTGTGGGAATATTATTCTCTACGGTGGTAGGTGGAACTTATTTTTCAGGGTCGGACACTATCCTTATATTCAAAATTCTTCCGTGGTGTATTCGGAGGAGGAACCTGCCTTGCAATGCCGAAGACAATACTGCGCGCCGGACTCATTGTCATTGAAAGCTTGGTTCAGGGGCTACTGAGGGAGTCCTGGATTAGGGGGTCTCCGGACAGCCGGACTATCTCCATTGGCCGGACTGTTAGACTATGAAGATACGGGATTGAAGACTTCGTCTCGTGTCCGGAGGGGACTCTACTTGGCATGGAAGGCAAGCTAGGCAATATGGATATGTATATCTCCTCCTTTGTAACCGACCTTGTGTAACCCTACCCTCTCCGGTGTCTATATAAACCGGAGGGTTTTAGTCTGTAGGATGACATACAATCATACCATAGGCTAGCTTCTAGGGTTTAGCCTCTCTGATCTCATGGTAGATCTACTCTTATACTACCCATATCATCAATATTAATCAAGCAGGACGTATGGTTTTACCTCCATCAAGAGGGCCGAACCTGGGTAAAACATTGTGTCCCCTGCCTCCTGTTACCATCTGGCCTAGACACACAGTTCGGAACCCCCTACTCGAGATCCGCCGGTTTTGACACCGACACCGCCACTAACGGAAATAATAGATTGGATTGATATCAACAAGGAGACAAGAAACTTATTTCACCGGGAGGATAAATGAAGAACTCGGGTCATTTATAAGCACCATAAATAGCAACAACCCTTAGGGAAAGCTTTAGGTTAAATATAACCCAAGATACTCCAATGAAGGGATTGATGGGTTGAAAAGATGTCCTGAATGAGCTGAAAATGATGGATTTAAAATATGTCATTTCGGCCGACTTGTGAATCATGACACAAGAAGGGAGCCTTCAAAATGACATAACACCACCTCAAAAGATAAGGTAGAACAAATGCACTTCGGAATGCAATATGAAGAACACTTGAGTTCCTTTGAAAAGAATCCCGATGAACACTTCGAGAAGTAATTATATCTTTGATGAGCCATTATGTAGAGCCTCCATGAAGAACTCCGGTAACAAAAGGATGATCAAACGAAAGGAAGGAGAAGTTGAAAACACAAGGTGAAGCCTTGCGATGATTTAGATGGAGCTTTGCAACGAGATAATGCTGAAAAATATGGAACTACAGAAAAGAAAGATGAACAAATAAAATCAAGAATTTTGATGAACCTTTGGAATAAGAAATTAATCACTTGGATGAAACAAGAATAACAATTACATTATGCTTATTTGACATACTACTTATTCTCGTAGAAAGGATTAAGATAGATATATTGCAAACTTGAGAAGGTCTTCAACGAATCGTCGGTAGGATTTGAAAACAACGAATGAATTGATATGAAAACGAAGGAAGAAGAAACTTTAACAAACCACCGTAAGAATTGAAAAAGAACGAACAAAAAATAAAGAAACACCGGGAACAATTAAAGAACGAATGAAGATACTTGGGGGAATTTGAATCATGAGAACGAATAGATCATGAACTGACTAGAGAGTACTTGAGCGATGCACCAGTAAGATTTGGAGAACAAGAGCTTAAAGCCGAATATGAATAATCCCTAAATGATGGCCTTCGGAGAATCAAACTGATAGACTCTTGAAATGCTCCGCATGGGTGAAAAGAATTCTCACAATCGAAAACAATTATGAGAGGATGGCATCAAGCTAGAACCATGAATCTTCGAGAGAACGAACCAAGATTTGAGAGAAACTCTTCTTCGTTCTTCAAGTGTTGAGAATGAAGATGAGAAACACCACCACAAATTGTTGAGGCACTCTGGAAAAAAATTAGAAAGGTTGAACCGACGATGAAAAGAATTTGACCGATCTTGGAGAAATACATATGACTGATGATAATTCATTCTTACGTCATACTTTGAAAGGAATTCAAAAATTACTCCGGAAAATTAGAAGAGTCGGGTAAGATCCTGGGAAAAGACATATGGGCTAGGGCCCACTCAAGAGAAAAAGACCGTTGAATGATTACTTGAAAGGGAGACTGCGCTGGTTGAATTAAATGGCTTGAATAAGATAACAACCTCAAAAGAACTTGAACAAATTGAGAATGGAAACTAGAATCTTCTGAGATATCTTCAGCACTCCGGAACAATTGAATAGTGAGAAGTGGAAGGTTAAGAGGTGCACCGGCATGATTTAACATTTGAAACGAGGAAAGGAATATGATCAACACTAAAAGCTTGAATTGAATCCACTTGAGAGGAAAAGAGAACGAAGAATGATGAACTTGAGGCTCCGTTAGTATCTTCCTAAGAATCACCAGATAAGAACATTGACGGAAAAGAATGGGGAAGCTTCACATCCATAAAATGGATATTTGCTTAAGAAATCCGAGTCCTTTAAGAAAAAGGGATGTGTGGGTAGGAAAACAAAGGCAACTTGGGGACGGATGAAACAAACACCGGTTGGAAAGAATTGAAAAGACAACCTCGATGATCAAGAAGGATTGGTAATCACATAGAAGTATGACGCTCTTGACATGCAACGAGCAACAACGTGGTGTACAGATGCAGCAGTGGTCTTGCCGGTGTCGTGGCCGGAGCGGGGTGGACCTAGCAAGGTCCTGCCCTGGGTCGGCGTTGGTCGGTGGTGAGTAACAGCTCGGGTCGAGGACCCTTGGTGGTGCTGCTCCGCACAAAGGAGGACATACCAGGAGGAGTAGGGGCGCTTGGTCTCTGGTCGGCGATGGCGCGGTGCAGGTAGGGTGCGGCTCAGGCTTCTGCTGCTTGCGTGCTCCAGTGCAGGCGGAGCCAACAACAAGGAGGCGAAGGGAGTAGGGGCACACGGGGAGGGGGTTTGCGGGTGAGCAACCAGGCACGCGGTAGGGATCCATGCCACGCGAGGAAGAGGAAGCGGAGATCCGCGACAAGCGATAGAGGAGCTCAAGGTCGAGGCAAGGATACAGAGGACGGAGTTGCGTGAAGCAGAGGCGAGGGGCGTAGGAGGATGGCCGGGGTGCACGGAGCGGCGACGGTCGCTGGAGCTTGAGGGCGCAGGGCCATGACGGCCGCGAAGGCGGCGGAGGGCCTGGTCGAGAGGGAGAGATGGGGATCGGGAAGAGCGGCGCTGGTCTCTCTCTGACAACGCGTCGAGTGAGGAGGGAATCGAGTGCACGGGGATGGGGTCGGGCTTCTCCCTGGCAGGGCTGGGTGGAAGGGTACGAGGGAAGAGGGGATTGGGCCAGGAGTGCTAGGGTTAGAGCGGGGGTAGGTGGGCTTGCGGGGATGGGCCTACATGCCGACGTGGGTGGGGAAGGTTGGGCCGGTGAGAGGCCCAGTTGGGCTGGACTCTCTTCTCCCTCTCTCTAATTTTCTTTAATAGAACAGCACTAGAGATAAAGAAAAGGAAGAGGGGGGTTAGGGAAAGGAATTTGGGCAAGATGTTGATTTTCCCGGACTCGCAAAAATGCGCTGGTTCCAAGAAAAATAGAAAAAAGGCATGATTGAAAGATGTAAATTCAAACTCATTTGAATTTAATTCAAATGGGTTTGAACTAGGACTTGGTAAAAGGAAGGTCCAAAAATGTTCGGATTTTTGGAGGAACCCCGGTAAAAGGGAAAAGAATTATTGGGCAAGGTTTGGGGATCAACTCGAAGCAGAAAAGTCATGGGGTTATTTTTGCAAGTGTGTTATGGTGAATTCCAAAATAAAGGAATATTTATTATAGCTCCCTAATACTGGGATATATGTTGTAAAGAGAATCACCATGTGAGTTACCTTGGTTTAAATGGATCGAAGATCCATGCAATTTATTTAAGAAAGTTTTAGTTAGCTTTGATAAAAAGATGGCATGATGACATGATTCAATGCAAAATATGCAAAGAGGAATGCAACAAGCAAAACAAATCACATGACTAAACTCGGAAACCCTGGAAGGCATCTGAAACTCCGGTCTTGGGGCTTCACATTACAAGTCTATATTCACCTACTATGTGTTATGATCCGGCAACCCCGAAGTGACAATAATCGGGACCACTTCCGGTGATGACCGTAGTTGGAGGAGTTCATGTATTCACTATGTGTTAATGCTTTGGTCCGGTACTCTACTAAAATGAGGCCTCAATATCCCTTAGTTTCTGCTAGGACCCCGCTGCCACGGGAGGGTAGGACAAAAGATGTCATGCAAGTTCTTTTCCATAAGCACGTATGACTATATTCAGAATACATGCCTACATTACATTGATGAATTGGAGCTAGTTCTGTGTCACCCTGTGTTATGACTATTACATGATGAAGCACATCCGGCATAATTCTCTATCACCGATCCATTGCCTACGAGCTTTCCATATATTGTTCTTCGCTTATTTACTTTTCTATTGCTATTGTTACAATCACTACAAAATACCAAAAACATTATGTTTGTTGATGTTACCTTTTGCTTCCGTTACCACTACTATCATATTACTTTGCTACAAAATACCTTGCTGCAGATATTAAGTTTCCAGGTGTGGTTGAATTGACAACTCAGCTGCTAATACTTGAGAATAATCTTTGGCTCCCCTTGTGTCGAATCAATAAATTTGGGTTGAATACTCTACCCTCGAAAACTGTTGCGATCCCCTATACTTGTGGGTTATCAAGACTATTTTCTGGCACCGTTGCCTGGGAGCATAGCTCTATTCATTGAGTCACTTGGGATTTATATCTGATTATCATTATGAAGAACTTAAGAGATCCAAAAACCAAGATTTATCCCTCAACTAGGAGGGGGGGTAAGGAACTGCTATCTAGCTCTGTACTTGATTCACCTTCTGTTTTGAGTAAGCTCGCGACACCTAAACCTGCTTCTGCTATTGATTCTGATATGTCGCATATTATTGATGATGCCACTTCTGCTATGCATGATACTTATGATGAAACTACTTCTATGCCTGATACTATTGTGCCACTTGGTGAATTTCTTGATGAACAACTTGCTAGGGCTAGAGAGAATGATATTATTGAAACTGATAATACTGATGAAAGTGATTATGAAGGCTCTCCTAATAAATATGAATTACCTGTTATGCTTGAGGGCTATGTTATGGATGAAGAAACTAAAAGAAACTTTCTTGCTTGCAATGATAGAAGTGATCTTAAGAAATTATTAGCTAAGCTTAAACAAAAAAACTCTGAATGCTAGAATGAAATATGATCCTGCTTATGCTACGTCACCTATGTTTGTTACTGATATTATTACTTTGGTTGAATCTGATCCTTTTTATGGCTATAAATCTCAAACTGTTGTGGCACATCTTACTAAATTAAATGATATAGCTATCCCGTTCACTAATGATGAGAGAACTCACTACTTTTAAATCCTTAAAATATTCCCGTTCTCATTAAAGGGTGATGCTAAGATATGGTTTAATTCTCTTGATCCTGGTTGTGTGCGTAGTCCCCAGGATATGATTTATTACTTCTCTGTTAAATATTTCCCTGCTCATAAGAAACAAGCTGCCTTAAGAGATATATATAATTTTGTGCAACTTGAAGAAGAGAGTCTCCCACAAGCTTGGGGGAGGCTTCTCCAATTACTTAATGCTTTGCCTGATCATCCTCTTAAGAAAAATGAAATACTGGATATCTTTTGTAATGGACTAACCGATGCTTCCAGAGATTACCTAGATAGTTGTGCTGGTTCTGTTTTCTAGGAAAGAACACCGGATGAAGCTGAAATTCTATTGAATAATATGTTGCCAAATGAAAATAATTGGACACTTCCTAAGCCAACTCTTGAGCCTATTCCTAAACCAACTCCGAAGAAAAGGGGTGTTCTATTTCTCAGTCCTGAAGATATGCAAGAGGCAAAGAAATCTATGAAAGAAAAGGGTATTAAAGCTAAAGATGTTAAGAATTTACCTCCTATGGAAGAAATACATGGTCTTAATTTACCGCCTGTTGAAGAAATATATGGTTTTAATCCATCACCTTGTGGCACCCGACTCAGAAAAACCGGAACGCCCCGTATTCCAGCCCAGAGATCGAGGAGAAGTCTTCTGGAATACGACACTGCTTAGCACAGAACAAACCAGATTTCTATTATAACACGAATATGAATACAAGGTCTTCGATATTACAATGAATAACATCGGTATGACGACACTACGCCAACCATAGTTGCTCTATACAAGCAGCAGAACAACTCAAAACAGCGGAAAAACTTCTTGCAGCGGAACAACGACGACGGTGGTGAACTCCAATCCGTAGGGACTCTAGCTGAAATGTTTATCCTATCTCGCGAACATAGGAACAACACCAAACAAGCAAGCAATCCGGGCACGACCTGCAAACTGGCATGACAAGCCAGGTCGGTACATTGAATGTACTTGCAAGCTCACAATAACCAGAAGCATTCAAGACAAACAACAGCATGGCAATTACAAGTTGAGCAAGAATTATCATGATATCATCAGAATAACATGGCATGAACAACATGAACATAATACTGCTAGAACAATATGATCATGGCATGATCAATATGAACATAATGCTACTAGAACAATATGATCATGGCATGAACAATATATGTCTGACAATACCAGCATGCAACATGATGACACTATATGCACCATTTATTCTACTCGGGTTATCTCATAACCATCACATGCAACACTTACCAACCGCGGACATTACACGATCATCTCAGGATCAAATCAAGCTTGGCATAAACAATACCATAGTAATCATTAAATGACCATGAGGAGCTTGATCTTTACCCATGATTCTCGCACAACATCACGAATATCAAACAACTCGGTATCCTTGATACCATGGTGATCATTCCGGCGATCAGAATCATGACCAACACTTGGTCTCAAACCGTGATCCTTCCGGCGATCACAACCAACTTATCTCCTCATCGAACTGGGGTTGTTATTAAACACATTATTATTAATATTGTTGACTCACAGTGGAACTGACACGAACTGGGCCCTTATCCACGGGCGCGGCTATTGATAGTTTTAATATACACTCTGCAGAGGTTAGTACACTGTACCCACACTACGGAACCCATGGCCTCGCACTCCCATTCGGGTGGACCAATGGTGTTCCAACAAAACCGATCTACTGCCATGACACTCTCCCGGCCACTCCGACCAACTCCCCTTTGGGCTAAGTCATGGGTGGCCCCGTGTCTACCAAAGACACAAACCCTCGTGGCCCGTCCCAAACAGGGACAAAAGTGCTTATCATCCAATCTACGGGCACACAAGGTTTTGTCCGCCTACCTGATCAAGGTAAGCACGCCCATAACCTTCCCTAGTTGGAGGCACCGGCGAGAGGCACGACAATAGACCTAGTTAGGACCTTCCCATACCGGCAAGTGTGCTTGCACTGGTCAGCTCGATATGGTGGCACCATGACTCAGCCAATAGTTGTTCAAGTTCAATTTAATCCGGTTAAACTTGAATGCAAATATGCTGAGCCATGATAAAATAACATGATGCAATTGCAAAGCATGAGCATGATATCAACATAAGCATGAGAGTACGACATAACTATCCACTATATCAACAATGAATCATATCCAACTGAGCATGGCATACTGACTAACATGAACATCACAAGTACACACTTCTCAGAAACATAGCATGACCACTAGCATCAACAATAAATATCATGCAAGAACATAACAACAATGCAAGCATTTAACCAACAGTATGCAATAAAACATGCATAACAACGGCACTCTGAACAGACGATAGTCATGCACGGAAGACCATTACCGACATCAACATGTACTACTAGCAAGCATAAGCATATGAAAGGAATACTAACAACTAGCAGGGCATGACAACTAGGTGCATAACAACATAGCAAGAAGGTAAGCACTAACCAGGAATCATTATCGAAACAACGATAACCACATTTTAAACAAGAAAACATTTAATAAATATTCAAGTTGAAAACCATGGCTACTGCATGACTATCATGCAAGTGGGTATTGTGGCTTGCCTGGGGATGAAGAAATCACCGGGAAGAAGTGCGGGGAAGCCGCAAAATTGTTTGCTGAAAACAGTTCTCTCTCGGAGGGGCTGCTTTCGTGCAAGGGAAAAAAGGTCATTTTCACAGTGTCAAACCATAGTGAAAATGAATCCAACAGAACAAGCTCGACGAAACAAAGAATTGGGCTTTGGTTTCACCTTAACCGGAGTCTCGAGCAAAAAGATATGATAGTTTTTCTGCCAGGGTCCCATATGTAAAGAAATGTTTTTCAGCCTGGGCCTAAGTAGAAACTAAAAGCATAAAACAAAGAATACGCTTTCCTAGAATAGAAAATGCACTCCGCCACTTGACGCTTCCACTTACCCAGTCAGCAGAGGCGGGACTGGGCATGTGGTCGCTAACGGGCGGGTCCCATGGGGATGGGGCCCGTCACTTATCCACGTGGACCAGGCAGGTCAACGTGCAGTGGTGGGACCGGCCGCCTGGGTCGCTGCCTGGTGGGGTCGGGGAAAGGAGGGGGCCCGCCTGGCCTCGTCTCCATCTCCTACCTCGCGCGTGCCCGACGGAGCAGAGCAGGGGCACGGCTCCAGCGAGGGTTGCCAGCAGCTCTGGCCACTGTTCAAGGCGCCGAGGATACCGGCAGGTTCGGGATGACGAGGCGGCTCCGTTCCAAGGTAGCACGGTCGCCGGGGACACGAGGTCGAGGAGGACAGGGGCTATGGCGGAGGGAAGCTACGGGTGGAGATGGGCTTGTGGCCATAGTGCCTCCAGCAAGGGTGAGAGGGCATGGGGAGGATCGCCGGAGTGAGGGGATCTCACTGGTGGTGGCTAGCGGCAGGGAGGAGGTGCGGACCACCGAAATCAAAGAGGGGCAGAGGCAGAGGCCATGGCAGAAGTGGGAGGGAAGGAGAGCTTCTCGAACTCAGTTGGGTGGTCGAGGATGGCTAATGGAGTGAGGGAGGGTTGCTGGTGTGCTCGGACGAGGTCGGGGATGGCTATTTATAGCCAGGGCGAGGGGGAGCCGTGCTGGCGTCGTCGCGGACGCGTGGCCGGCGCCGCGGACGCGTGTGCTCACACATGAGCTCGGGGAAAGCGACGGAGAGGTGCAGCAGAGCTACAGCGGTGCACAGGGATGAGTAGAGCTCAGGGACAAGAGAAGGAGAAGCCATGGCGCGAATGGAGACGGTCGGCTACAGGTTTCCCGTGGGCGCGCGGCGACGAGAGCTGACGGAGTGGGAGAAGGCTTCGGGAGGACGGCGACAACGCGGGCTTGCTGTTGGACAGGCTCATGAGCGTTAAGGCGGCGAGAGGGAGAGGGGCCGGAGCTAGAATCCATCCTGGATGCGGCCAACGCCATTAGAGCGCGCGCATTGCATGCCAAAGCTTGTGATCACCGCGTGCACTGGTGCGCAAAGTGGCACACGGCTGGCCAAACAATGTCTGGGGGCTTGTCCTTCCTGGGGAGATTGCAACTGCGGTGGTAGTTTGGTTAAAAGTGACATGGTTAAATGGAAGTTCACACCTGAAGTTTACTGCAGTAAACTTGACCAAGCACTGCTGATCAACAGGAAGGGGTTTGGAAGCAAAGGAGTTGTCTGGTAGGTTTAGGGTAAGAAGGACTTTCACCCTGGTAACTTTGAGGGGATTAGGATCAAGATTTAATATAGTTGCTTTACAACTGCCAAATCTGGTCCAGAAATGAGATTTGGATGATGCACTCACATGGTGATGCCACTTGAGCTCAAATTTGGCAAGGCCTAATGATTTGGTCATAGTAAGATGCTGTAAAAATTCCATACCAAATGGATAAGCCAAAGTGGTACTTGCTTCACAAACATCTTCACTGACCAGAATTTTGCAAAAATTCTAGAGAATATTGGCTAGGTGAAATGGTGCCAAATTTGGTGGAGAGAAGTTATTTGGGTAGGAGAACAATCTGGTAATTTATTAGGATTTTTGAAGCAATAAAAATTATACTTGCTTCACAACCTGAAGGTTTTACCAGAAGCAAAGATTTGGTCATGTTCTCACATAGCTCAAGGGATGAAGCTGAACTTTGGAGGAGTGTGCTAATATGAGCACATGAAGGAGTGTGCAAAAGTTCAACTCATTTGAGTAACCCTAGCTAGTACTTCCTTCACAATGCCTTCTGTCTGACAGAAAGTTTGAAAAATTCCTGAAGAAGTTTGGCTAGGCAAATAAATTTGAATTTTGGCACAGGTCAACTATTTGGACAGGAAAAGATGTCCAAAAAGTTTGGGGTCAAATGGGAAAAGATAAATAGCACTTGCTTCACAATGTGCCATTTAGGACAGAATAGGAAATGATTTTATTGAGCATGATGAGAAATATGGCTAATGAAATATGTTGCCATATTTGAGGAAGATATGACCCCAACAATTTATAAGAATTATTTTGGGATTTTTGGATGGGCATAAATATAGGTTGCTTCACAACCAAGGGCAGATAGGGTTATTCCTTTAATAGAAAAAGGAATTCTCCCTAGAGAAAGAAATTAGGGTTTGGTCATGGAGTGAAGTGACATGATCTTGGCAAGGTTTTTTGGATGATGAGCCACTTGGGAGAGGGAATGAAGATCATTTCCCAGGTGACAAGGCCACACAACCACTCCAAAAAGAAAAACAGAGCAAAAACCAGATAAATCAAAAGGAAAAGAAAGGGCCAAAATCCAGGTTGTTACACACTTATTGAAGAAACACATGGTCTTTATAACCCGACACAGGTAGTAAAGGTAAATTCTCCCTATAGATATGATAAAATTGAAATCCCATTTACTAAGTTTGCTAGCACATGGTTAGATGAGTTTGATAAATTTATGGTTAAACAAGAAGACTTCAATGCTTATTTTGGTAGAGAATTAAAACGCAGCGTTGATATGCTTGAACACTTGGGTGATTATATGGCTAATGTCAAAGGTGAACTTAAACTTATTAGTAAACATGCTTCTATGGTTACCACTCAAGTAGAACAAGTACTTAAAGCTCAAAATGATTCTCTCAATGAATTGAATAGTAAGAATAAGGACTATGCTGTTAGAGTGGCTACTAGAACTGGTAAAATGACTCAGGAACCTTTGTATCCTAAAGGCCACCCTAAGAGAATTGAGCAAGATTCTCAGAGAAATAATATAGATGCACCTAGTCCTTCTAAAAGGAAGAAAAATAAAAATGATAGGACTTTGCATGCTTCCAGTGAACCTATTGCTGAAACACCTGAGAATCCAAATGATATTTCTATTTCTGATGCTGAAACACAATCTGGTAATGAACTTGAAACTAGTGATAATGTTAATGATAATTTTCATGTTGATGCTCAACCTAACAATAACAATGATGTAGAGATTGAACCTGCTGTTGATCTTGATAACCCACAATCAGAGAATCAATGTTATGATAAGAGAGACTTAGTTGCTAGGAAACACGGTAAGGAAAGAGAGCCTTGGGTTCAAAAACCCATGCCTTTTCCTCCCAAACCATCCAAGAAAAAGGATGATGAGGATTTTGAGCGCTTTGCTGAAATGATTAGACCTATCTTTTTGCGTATGCGATTAACTGATATGCTCAAAATGAATCCTTGTGCTAAGTATATGAAAGAAATTGTCACTAATAAAAGAAAGATACCGGAAGCTGAAATTTTCACCATGCTTGCTAATTATACTTTTAAGGGTGGAATACCTAAGAAGTTAGGAGAACCAGGAGTACCCACTATACCATGCTCCATTAAAAGAAATTGTGTTAAAACTGCTTTATGTGATCTTGGAGCCGGTGTTAGTGTTATGCCTCTCTCTTTATATCGTAGACTTGATTTGAATAAGTTGACACCTACTGAAATATCTTTGCAAATGGCTAATAAATCAACTGCTATACCTGTCGGTATTTGTGAGGATGTGCCTGTTGTGGTTGTAAACGTTACTATTTTAACGGACTTTGTTATTCTTGATATTCCCGAGGACGATAGTATGCCTACTATTCTTGGAAGACCCTTTTTGAATACCGCAGGGGCTGTTACTGATTGCACCAAAGGCAATGTCACTTTTCATGTTAATGGTAATGAGCATACGGTACACTTTCCGAGGAAACAACCTCAAGTCCACAATATCAATTCTATTGGAAAAATTCCATCGATTATTTTTGGAGGCTTTGAATTTCCTCTTCCTACTGTCAAGAACAAATATGATATTCTTATTATTGGGGATGTGCATATCCCCGTTGAGGTAACCTAGTGTTATTCAAAAATTCTCCGGTTCCATGTTATTCGGAATGAGTTTGTTAACAAGACTTGATCAACCTTGTTAATGGATTCCTTTTGATGATCACGAGATGGATGAACTTAGAAAACACAACTCTCTGTACCCTCTTTTACTTTCTGTTATTTATATTAAATAAAATACAAATAGTATTTTCTGTCTGTTATCTAAATTATTCGTGCAATATAAAAATACCCCAAAAATAAAAGTTCTCCAAACGCCATGAAATTTAAATATGATTTTTTTCTGGAATATTTGAGAATATTTGGCACTGAGAACACAGCAGGGGGGCATCCACCTGGCCACAAGGGTGGAGGGCGTGCCCCCTGCCTCATGGGCCCACGGTGGCCCTCCTCCACTTATTCCTGCACCCACACACTCCTTCTTCCTCCCACAAACACCATTATCCAGCTCAAGCACGAGTTCTACCTCATTTTGCTGCGATTTTCGATCTCCTTGCTCAAAGCACCTCTCACAAACTGCTTTGGTGGATTGTTCCTTGGTCTGTGACTCCTCCATTGGTTCAATTAGTTTTTGTTCTAGTGCTTTATTCATTGCAAATTTGTGCTGCCTAGGTGACCATGTTCTTGAGCTTGCATGTCAAATTTATGTGGTTCCAAGTAGTTTTGATGCATGATATAGGCTCTAGGCACTTGTACGAGTAGTTGCTATCAATTTTGTTGAGTTTGGTTCACTTTTATTTGAAGTTACTAAAAAAATTAGAATTTTTCAGAGAAGAATGAAGAGATTTTTGAGGGGCTCATCGAGCCGAAGCTCGAAGGAAAAGCAAAATGAAGAAGCAAAGTGGCCCAAATATAATCTGCCTCGCATCACAAAGGTTCGGTCGTGTGAATGGCCTTGTGATGATTTCTTGAGAGCAGCCGGGATTTATGATGATTTCTATGAATTGGCTGAGAATGCAGGCCTCACCGCCTTCCTCCACGACCAGCGCGAACAATATCTCTTACTCACCAATATCTTTGTGCAAAACTTTCATTTCCATGCTAGGAGCTCACCACCTACGGTGGAGTTTTATTTATATGATGAGCATAAGGAGATGTCACTTTGCGATTTTTGTCGGGTTTGTTTGATCCCTTTTGAGGGCATCATAGAGGAACCACATCGCGGCGATGTGGATGGGTTTGTTGATACCATCACTGTAGGGGAAACGAGGAAGGTTTCCGATGCACGAACTACTAGTATACACTTTCCTGTTCTACGTTACTTTGCTATATTTGCTAGTAGATGCTTAATTGGGTGCGGAAACTATGGAAACCTGAGTGCCCCTGATATTGTTATTTTGTGCCACGCCTTATTTCATGATGATACATTCAACATGGGTGCTCTTATTGCAAAGCGGTTAAATCTTAACCGTACTAAGGGCCCCGTCTTTGGAGGCATCTTCGCCTCGCGCCTAGCTGCACATTTTAACATACCTATTAGGCATTATGAGAAGGAAGAAAAATTGATGCCTCCTGTTTATTTAGATTATAAGAGTATGGTAGCACATGATTTTATTGTTAAGAATAGGGGAAATGAGCTCAAATACAAATTGTTCTTTGAAAAACATCATCCTGAGACTATTACCCTACCTGCTCCTTCCTTGTTTGATTTATCTGCAGGCAAGTACCTTGTTCCGTTGGAGGCTATTCACGCCTACTGGAACCCTACATCAGGCAAAGAGCCAGAGTCAGAACCACAAGTTGATCCTCCATGACAGTCTAATTACCAGTGGGATCCGGAGATGATTGCCAACCAGTGGAAATCAGAGTCTTCTTCTTCTCAGTACAACTCCAACTATTACTAGGGATATCCGCCAGGCCAACCGTGGCCATAGACCAACTTAGGCCAAAATCCTAAGCTTGGGGGAGTACGTATTTCCCACCGACATTACATTCATGTTCACACACTCAGTGCTAGATGTCGGTGCTCATACTTTTTCATTGTAATATCCATGCTAGTTTATTTCCTTTTTTATGCTTTCTTCTTGTGTGTTTAATAAACCTTAAGAAAAACCAAAAAAAATAGTTGTAGCTTTTAATTAGTTTACTTTCCAAGCTTGTAGTAGTAATTAAAAAAGAAAACCCAAAAAGATTTCTTGTTCTTCTTTTTGCTTGTTGGGAGCTTTCCCGTGTATATAGTTTTTTTTCTTTTTTTTTCTTTGGGGGTCGATAGGAGAAGATCATGATTAAATTTTTGAAGTGGCTCTTATATGCATTATTGTTGATCTCACAAAAGAGCCCATATTGCCTTGTCTTCTCCGGTTTATTGAATGCTTGCAGATTCCAGCTTAGTCCAATGCACGTGCACTATTATTATTATCCACATTGTTCGGTCATGCAAGTGAAAGGCAATTATGACGATATATGATGAACTGATTGAGATGGGAGAAGCTGGTATGAACTCGACCTCTCTTGTTTTTGTAAATATGATTAGTTCATCGTTCCTAATTCAGCCTATTATGAATAAACATGTTTGCGATGACAATTAGAGATCATAGTTTCTTATGCCATGCTTAATTAGCTAGGACCTTATAATGGTTTACCTTGCGTGCCAACATACTATTAAAATGGTTGTGATGTGGTATGATAGGGTGGTATCCTCTTTTGAACGATTCGAGTGACTTGACTTGGCACATGTTCACGCATGTAGTTGAAACAAAATCAACATAGCCTCTACGATATTTATGTTCGTGGTGCATTATATCCTAATCATGCTTGCATTCGGTGTTAATTAATTTTAATGCATGTTCATGTATG
This sequence comes from Triticum aestivum, assembly GCF_018294505.1. Taxonomy (NCBI): domain Eukaryota; kingdom Viridiplantae; phylum Streptophyta; class Magnoliopsida; order Poales; family Poaceae; genus Triticum; species Triticum aestivum. The sequence continues at coordinate 374,402,939 of NC_057803.1, read as the reverse complement.
TTGTCGCTCTCTAGTTGGTCGCTTCTCAGACTTTTTCTAGCCTTCACCTGTACTAAGCAGGAATACTGCTTGTGCATCGAATCCCATAAACCCCAAAGTTATTCCATATGAGTCCACCATACCTACCTATATACGGTATCTACCTGCCGTTCCAAGTAAATTTTTATGTGCCAAACTCTAAACCTTCAAATAAATATCCTGTTTTGTATGCTCGAATAGCTCATGTATCAACTAGGGCTGTCCGTATCTTCCATGTTAAGCGGGTTATTCTCAAGAGGAGTGGACTCCGCTCCTCACTCACGAGAAACTGGCTGGTCACCGGGATGCCCAGTCCCATGCTTTGTGCAAATCAAATCAAAATAATTGCAAACAAAACTCCCCCTGGGACTCTTGTTAGTTGGAGGCACTCGTTGTTTCAAGCAAGCCATGGATTGATGCTCGCTGGTGGAGGGGGAGTTTAAACTTTACCATTCTGTTTGGGAACCGCCTACAATGTGTGTAGCATGGAAGATATCGCCATCTCTTGGTTGTTATGTTGACAATGAAAGTATACCACTCAAAATATTATTCATATCTATTTCAAAACCGAGCTCTGGGACCTCTATGAATCCCTGCTTCCCTCTGCGAAGGGCCTATCTATTTACTTTCATATTGAGTCATCATCCTCTTATTAAAAAGCACCAGTTGGAGAGCACCTCTGTCATTTGCATTCATTACTGTTAGTTTACATTGAGTATGACTTGACTGGATCTCTTTTACCATGAATTACAATGTCTAGTCAGTCCTTGATCTTTAAAGGTGCTCTGCATTTATGTTTTGCGGTCTCAGAAAGGGCTAGCGAGATACCATCTTGTTATATCATATTATGATTGTTTTGAGAAAGTGTTGTCATCCAAGATTTATTATTATTGCTCGCTAGTTGATTATGCCATTGATATGAGTAAACATGAGACCTAAGCTGTCGGTGGGAAACGACACCTATGGGATCACAAGAATCCCTACTGCGGTTGCGGGGCGCGGGGTTGAGAGAAGAGCGGGTCTAACAGAGAGCATGTGGTTCGTTTATCCAGGTTTGGGCCGCATGGATGCGTAAAATCCTAGTCCTACTTTGGTGGATGTATTCTGAGTTCTTGAACTAGGTACGGGGTGTAACAAGCTCCAAAAAGTCAAATCCCTCTCCTCGTCGCCTTAGGCCTCCTTTTATAGAAAAAGAGGTTGCCACAGTGGCACACAGGAGGTGGAAAGGCAATAGTGTTGCGAGGTTATCCTAGTATTACAAGACAAAGCGCATTAAATGCGAGGCTTAGGTGTCCCTCCACTTTATCGGGGGCGGGGGCGTGGCCCGTCCCGTCCGTCGCCGCTCCTCCAAGCTTCGACACGCGCCCTGGCCAGCGATGCATGCGGTGCCATGTAGGTAGGCAGGCAGCTGAGGTGGCGCGGTCGTGGAGTGTCCACAAAGGGCTGCATGTTTCCACGCAGGTGCCTGCCCAGCTGGTTGGGTCGGCAGCTGCATGCGAACGGCGGCGGAGACTTGGCTGGTGTGGGCATGACGGTGGCCCTGCTGGTGCGCTTGGCGAGGGCCTTGTCGGGTGGCCCGGCAAGGGTCTTGCCGTGGCATGAAGGCGTCACCAGGAAGGATTTTGCCGGGGGTCTTGTGGGTTTCTTCGATGAGGATGGCTGCCTTCCTATCCTCATTTGACCTTGACTATTCTTTGTCGTCACGAAGATCTACATGCCACCACAGAGGTGCCTCCCGAGCCCTGTCCAATGCATTTGTCAAGTGTTGGTGGGCTTGAGGGTGGCTCTCTCAGCTGGCGTGGGAGAGCTGCCCCGGCAAGGGTCATGCCGGGGCCGCAGAGGCTGCCCCGGCAAGGGTCCTTGCCGGGGAAACCTGCTTTGCCCATCTGATCTTTGTGGCCTTGGTCCTTGTCGTTGCTTTGCTTCGTCTTGGGCTTCGATCTTACCTTGGCTTACCTCCCTTGCTCTGCTTGCTGTGGTCATGGGTGGGGCTCTGACTGCCCGTGCATAGGTAAAGGGGTACAAAAATGTGCCCCAAGTTTTGTACATCGACAGGAGCCCCCGGGCCTGGGCCACACATAAGCGCGACACGTTGTTGGGTCAGGCCCAAAACGGTGCACAAGCAGGCGGGGCGGTTTTTACCGCGATAAGGTTTCTCGCGCGTTGTGCTCCCCACGACCCGCACGCGTGGCGCGAGGTGGAGGGGCGTGCGTGACGTGGGCGGCATGCGTGGGGCGGTTTCCACACGCAGGCATCAAATCGTGGTAAATGGGTGGCGCGACCCGCGGCTTCCCCATAAAAAGGGATAACTGCGGGCGCATTGTTCCTTTTACCCTTCGCGCGACCCCAATCTCGGAAACCTCCGCCTGTCTCCCTCTTCTTCTCCAAGCTTTGCCTCCGCTCACCGCCGTTGTGCTTCTAGCGCCCTCCGCTCCTCCCTCCTCCTTCATCCACCATGGCGCCAAAATCCACCAGGGGCAAGGGGATGGCCAAGGATGCTGGGGCTGTGGAGCCACCGGAATGCGCGCTGTCGGGGCAACGGACGCAGTCCGCCTTCTTCTTCCCCTTGACGGTCGACGCGTTGGAGCTTCGGGACCTCTTCAGGCCCCTGTGGGGAGTGAAGACGGGGCGGCGGGGGGGGGGGGATTCGGGGCACCAGGCCACGCCCGTCATCCCCGCCGCCTACACCGACCCTACCCCAAATCGGTACCCCTTCTTCGTTGATTACCTTTATTGCGGGCTCTGCCCTCCCTTCTCCGATTTCTTCAGTGACATCATGCACACCTTCGACTTCCGTCTCTTGGATTTTACTCCGAATGCGGTGGCATGCATGGCCCTTTTTGCGCACCTTTGCGAGGGCTTTGCCGGAGTACACCCCAGCACGGCACTCTTCCACCACTATTTCTTCCCTCGGATCCAGCCGGGGGGTGCCATCTCTGGTTGCGTCACTTGGATCCCAAGATCCAAGGGGGTGTACCCGGACGACGCCATGAAGGAGAGGTGGGAGGAATGGCGGGGCCGGTGGTGCTGGATTGAAGAGAAGGACCCGCCGACCTTCTGCAAAGTTCGCCGGGTGCCGCCAGTTCACGGTAGCGATTGGAGCAATGTTGATGCTGCCGACGGGAGGCTCACGGTTGCCACCACCAGGATTCTCCGTCTTACCCAGGCCGGGCTCACCCTTGAAATGATCGGGGCGGATTTCATCCGCCGCCGGATTGCTTCATTGCATAACAAGGGGAGGCCAGCCTGGCTCTTCTCGAACCCTGCTGACATCATGCGACTCCGCCCCGGCCTCGACCACAACTTTACGGTGCTGGCGCACGCCCGTTTCTGCCAGCGGCTCTTCCAGCTTGACGTGGTCCGTGACGGCGAGGTTGAGCGGACTGGCAAGGTTGCGAGGGCCACCGCAAAGGCCGGCAAGGTCGTCAAGGGGCCGTTGTTCAAGCTGCCAATGGGGATGGTCCCATTGTGCAACAATTCGCGTCGGTCCGAGATCATTGCCATGATGCCGGACTGCAACACGCATGGCCCCGACCCGAGCTGGAAGGAGCCGGAGGACGTCGAAGTGCAGCAGTTCTTTGACACCCTGCACAAGGGGTACGTCGATGACGACACCGAGCAACTGCTTGTCATGGACATCACCCAAGCGGATCTGGACTACATTGCCACCAGGGCGAGGGTGGCACAGCTTGCCAGGGAGGTCGGCAGCGCCGGCAGTGTGGAGGATGAGGCCATGATAGCTGCGGAGGAGGAGGAGCCCGCCTGGTGGGCGGCGGCCGCCGGGGGAGCCAGCAGCGCCGGCACCGAGGCTCCTCTAGTCGAGGATGTGACCGGAGAGTCGTCGGATGAGGAGGCCGAGACCACAGATCTGACGCCATCTACGGGGAGGGGGCGAGTCTTGCGGCGGGCTAGTTCTGGCGAGCCGGTCAGGCCCCGCAGGGCTGCGCAGCCGCAGCTGACCTCGGAGGGGTCCCGGCCCCACATGAGGGCCGCGGCGGCGAAGGAGCCATCGAAGGTCGCGGTGAAGAAGAAGACGGTCGCTCCTTCTTCATCCAAGCATGCCCAGACGCCGCCTCCCTCCCCTCCTCCGACGAACATCAGTGCGGGGATCACCTTTGATTATGGATCCCTCAATCCGAGGAGGAAGAGGAAGCCAGCAGAGGAGGACGAGGACGATGAGTAAGCATCCAGTTCCTCCCCATTATTTCTGCCTCCCCAACCTGCGTTACTGATCTTGATTTGTCTTCATCTTTGCAGGGACGCGGAGACGCTGGCCCAGAGAGCAAAAAGGCCCAAGGCCTCGGCGGGTGGCCAACCCCCGGCTGGTACTTCGAGGGCGCCCTTGGTGGTATTGAGCAGCCTGGACAGCAGCCCCCGGCAAAGCCACAAGCGTAAGTTCATCATTCTTCTCTCTTCGACATGTGTCAGGAGCGCGACACTTTGGTGCTGACCTTGCCAGGTGTGCAGGAGGGGAGCGGCAGCAGGAGGAGCCACACGGGGCTACTATCAACACGCCGCCCCCATCGACCACGCCGCCCCGAGGGACGTCCCCGACAAGGGCGGCATGTTGGAAATATGCCCCAGAGGCAATAATAAAAGGATTATTATTATATTTCCTTGTTCATGATAATTGTCTTTTATTCATGCTATAATTGTGTTATCCGGAAATCGTAATACATGTGTGAATACATAGACACCAACATGTCCCTAATAAGCCTCTAGTTGACTAGCTCGTTGATCAACAGATAGTCATGGTTTCCTGACTATGGACATTGGATGTCATTGATACCGAGATCACATCATTAGGAGAATGATGTGATGGACAAGACCCAATCCTAAACATAGCACAAGATCGTATAGTTCGTTTGCTAGAGTTTTTCCAATGTCAAGTATCTTTTCCTTAGACCATGAGATCGTCTAACTCCCGGATACCGTAGGAGTGCTTTGGGTGTACCAAACGTCACAACGTAACTGGGTGACTATAAAGGTATACTACGGGTATCTCCGAAAGTGTCTGTTGGGTTGACACGAATCAAGACTGGGATTGGTCACTCCGTATGACGGAGAGGTATCTTTGGGCCCACTCGGTAATGCATCATCATAATGAGCTCAAAGTGACCAAGTGTCTGGTCACGGGATCATGCATTACGGTACGAGTAAAGTGACTTGCCGGTAACGAGATTGAATGAGGTATTGGGATACCGACGATTGAATCTCGGGCAAGTAACGTACCGATTGACAAAGGGAATTGTATACGGGGTTTCTTGAATCCTCGACATCATGGTTCATCCGATGAGATCATCGAGGAGCATGTGGGAGCCAACATGGGTATCCAGATCGCACTATTGGTTATTGACCGGAGAGCCATCTCGGTCATGTCTACATGTCTCCCGAACCCGTAGGGTCTACACACTTAAGGTTTGGTGATGCTAGGGTTGTAGAGATATGAATATGCAGTAACCCGAAAGTTGTTCGGAGTCCCGGATGAGATCTCGGACGTCACTAGGAGTTCTGGAATGGTCCGGAGGTGAAGAATTATATATAGGAAGTGCAGTTTCGGCCATCGGGAGAGTTTCGGGGGTCACCGGTATTGTACCGGGACCACCAAAAGGGTCCCGAGGGGTCCAACGGGTGGGGCCACCCATCCCTGAGGGCCCCATGGGCTAAGTGGGGAGGGTAACCAGCCCATAGTGGGCTGGTGCGCCCCCCTTGGCCCACCCCATGCGCCTAGGGTTGGGAACCCTAGGGTGGGGGGTGCCCCACCTGGCTTGGGGGGGGGGGCACTCCACCCCTTGGCCGCCCCCCCTAGGAGATCCCATCTCCTAGGGCCAGCGCACCCCCTAGGGGGCCTATACAAAGGAGGGAGGGAGGGGCAGCCGCACCCCTTGACTCTTGGCGCCTCCCTCTCCCCAGCTACACCTCTCCCTCTCGCAGAAGAACGGCGAAGCCCTGCTGCGGTGACTGCTGCATCCACCACCACGCCGTCGTGCTGCTGGATGTTCATCAACCTCTCCTTCCCCCTTGCTGGATCAACAAGGCGGAGACGTCACGCTGACCGTACATGTGTTGAACGCGGAGGTGTTGTCCGTTCGGCGCTAGGATCTCTGGTGATTTGGATCACGTCGAGTACGACTCCCTCATCCCCGTTCTTTGAACGCTTCCGCGCGTGATCTACAAAGGTATGTAGATGCAATCTGATCACTCATTGCTAGATGAACTCATAGATGAATCTTGGTGAAACCGTAGGAAAATTTTGTTTTCTGCAACATTCCCCAACAATGGTATCAGAGCCAGGTTTATGCGTAGTTCTCTTTGCACGAGTAGAACACAATTTGTTGTGGGTGTAGATGTTGTCAACTTTCTTGCTGCTACTAGTCTTATTTTGCTTCAGCGGTATTGTGGGATGAAGCGGCCCGGACCAACCTTACACGTACGCTTACGTGAGACCGGTTCCACCGACTGACATGCACTAGTTGCATAAGGTGGCTGGCGGGTGTCTGTCTCTCCCACTTTAGTTGGAGCGGATTCGATGAAAAGGGTCCTTATGAAGGGTAAATAGAAGTTGACAAATCACGTTGTGGCTTTCACGTAGGTAAGAAAACGTTCTTGCTAGAACCCTATTGCAGCCACGTAAAACTTGCAACAACAATTAGAGGACGTCTAACTTGTTTTTGCAGCAAGTGATTTATGATGTGATATGGCCAAAGTTGTGATGAATGATGAATGATATATATGTGATGTATGAGATGTTCATGCTATTGTAATAGGAATCACGACTTGCATGTCGATGAGTATGACAATCGGCAGGAGCCATAGGAGTTGTCTTTATTTTTTGTATGACCTGCGTGTCATTGAGAAACGCCATGTAAATTACTTTACTTTATTGCTAAACGTGTTAGCCATAGTAGTAGAAGTAATAGTTGGCGAGCAACTTCATGGAGACACGATGATGGAGATCATGATGATGGAGATCATGGTGTCATGCTGGTGACAAGATGATCATGGAGCCCCAAGATGGAGATCAAAGGAGCTATGTGATATTGGCCATATCATGTCACTATTATTTGATTGCATGTGATGTTTATCATGTTTTTGCATCTTGTTTACTTAGAACGACGGTAGTAAATAAGATGATCCCTCATAATAATTTCAAGAAAGTGTTCCCCCTAACTGTGCACCGTTGCGACAGTTCGTTGTTTCGAAGCACCACGTGATGATCGGGTGTGATAGATTCCAACGTTCACATACAACGGGTGTGAGACAGATTTACACATGCAAACACTTAGGTTGACTTGACGAGCCTAGCATGTATAGACATGGCCTTGGAACACAGAAGACCGAAAGGTCGAGCATGAGTCGTATAGAAGATACGATCAACATGAAGATGTTCACCGATGTTGACTAGTCCGTCTCACGTGATGATCGGACACGGCCTAGTTAACTCGGATCATGTTATACTTAGATGACTGGAGGGATGTCTATCTGAGTGGGAGTTCATTATATAATTTGATTAGATGAACTTAATTATCGTGAACTTAGTCTAAAATCTTTACAATATGTCTTGTAGATCAAATGGCCAACGTTGTCCTCAACTTCAACGCATTCCTAGAGAAAACCAAGCTGAAAGACGATGGCAACAACTATACGGACTGGGTCCGGAACCTAAGGATCATCCTCATAGCTGCCAAGAAAGATTATGTCCTAGAAGCACCGCTAGGTGACGCACCCGTCCCACAGAACCAAGACGTTATGAACGCTTGGCAGACACGTGCTGACGACTACTCCCTCGTTCAGTGCGGCATGCTTTACAGCTTAGAACCGGGGCTCCAAAGGAGTTTTGAGAGACACGGAGCATATGAGATGTTCGAAGAGCTGAAAATGGTTTTTCAAGCTCATGCCCGGGTCGAGAGATATGAAGTCTCCGACAAGTTCTTCAGCTGTAAGATGGAGGAAAATAGTTCTGTCAGTGAGCACATACTCACTATGTCTGGATTACATAACCGCTTAACTCAGCTGGGAGTTAATCTCCCGGATGACGCGGTCATTGACAGAATCCTTCAGTCGCTTCCACCAAGCTACAAGAGCTTTGTGATGAACTTCAATATGCAGGGGATGGAAAAGACCATTCTTGAAGTATTTGCAATGTTGAAATCAGCAGAGGTAGAAGTCAAAAAGGAACATCAAGTGTTGATGGTGAATAAAACCACTAAGTTCAAGAAAGGCAAGGGTAAGAAGAACTTCAAGAAGGATGGCAAGGGAGTTGCCGCGCCCGATAAGCAAGCTGCCGGGAAGAAGCCAAATAATGGACCCAAGCCCGAGACTGAGTGTTTTTATTGCAAGGGAAGTGGTCACTAGAAGCGGAACTGCCCCAAATACTTAGCGGACAAGAAGGCCGGCAAAACGAAAGGTATATGTGATATACATGTAATTGATGTGTACCTTACCAGTACTTGTAGTAGCTCCTGGGTATTTGATACCGGTGCAGTTGCTCACATTTGTAACTCAAAGCAGGAGCTGCGGAATAAACTGAGACTGGCGAAGGACGAGGTGAAGATGCGCGTCGGGAATGGTTCCAAGGTCGATGTGATCGCCATCGGCACGCTACCTCTACATTTACCTACGGGATTAGTTTTGAACCTCAATAATTGTTATTTAGTGCCAAGTTTGAGCATGAACATTGTATCAAGATCTCGTTTAATACGAGATGGCTACTCATTTAAATCCGAGAATAATGGTTGTTCTATTTATATGAGAGATATGTTTTATGGTCATGCTCTGATGGTGAATGGTTTATTCTTAATGAATCTCGAGCATAATGCTACACATATTCATAGTGTGAATACCAAAAGATGTAAGGTTGATAATGATAGTCCCACATACTTGTGGCATTGCCGCCTTGGCCACATAGGTGTCAAACGCATGAAGAAGCTCCATGCAGATGGACTTTTAGAGTCTCTTGATTACGAATCATTTGACACGTGTGAACCATGACTCATGGGTAAAATGACCAAGACTCCATTCTCAGGAACAATGGAGCGAGCAACCAACTTATTGGAAATCATACATACTGATGTGTGCGGTCCAATGAGTGTTGAGGCTCGCGGTGGCTATCGTTATGTTCTCACCCTCACTGATGACTTGAGTAGATATGGGTATGTCTACTTAATGTAACACAAGCCTGAGACCTTTGAAAGGTTCAAGGAATTTCAGAGTGAGGCTGAGAATCAACGAGACAGGAAAATCAAGTTCCTGCAATCAGATCATGGAGGAGAATACTTGAGTCATGAATTTGGCACTCACTTAAGAAAATGTGGAATAGTTTCACAACTAACGCCGCCTGGAACACCTCAGCGTAATGGTGTGTCCGAACGTCGTAATCGCACTCTATTAGATATGGTGCGATCTATGATGTCTCTTACCGATTTACCGCTATCATTTTGGGGCTATGCTTTAGAGACTGCCGCATTCACTTTAAATAGGGCACCGTCGAAATCCGTTGAGACGACACCGTATGAATTATGGTTTGGGAAGAAACCTAAGCTGTCGTTTCTAAAAGTTTGGGGATGCGATGCTTATGTCAAGAAACTTCAACCTGAAAAGCTCGAACCCAAGTCGGAAAAATGCGTCTTCATAGGATACCCTAAAGAAACTATTGTGTATACCTTCTACCTCAGATCCGAAGGCAAGATCTTTGTTGCCAAGAATGGATCCTTTCTAGAGAAGGAGTTTCTCTCGAAAGAAGTAAGTGGGAGGAAAGTAGAGCTTGATGAAGTACTGCCTCTTGAAGCAGAGAGTAGCGCAGCTCAGGAAAATGTTCCTGTGGTGCCTGCACCAATTAGAGAGGAAGTTAATGATGATGATCAAGATACTTCTGATCAAGCTCCTACTAAACTTCGAAGGTCCACAAGGACACGTTCCGCACCAGAGTGGTACGGCAACCCTGTCTTGGAAATCATGTTGGTAGACAACGGTGAACCTTTGAACTATGAAGAAGCGATGGTGGGCCCGGATTCCGACAAATGGCCGGAAGCCATGAAATCTGAGATAGGATCCATGTATGAAAATGAAGTATGGACTTTGACTGACTTGCCCGATGATCGGCGAGCCATAGAAAATAAATGGATCTTTAAGAAGAAGACAGACGCGGATGGTAATGTGACCATCTATAAAGCTAGGCTTGTCGCTAAGGGTTATTGACAAGTTCAAGGGGTTGACTACGATGAGACATTCTCTCCCGTAGCAAAGCTGAAGTCCGTTCGAATCATGTTAGCAATTGCCGCATACTATGATTATGAGATATGGCAAATGGACGTCAAAATGGCATTCCTTAACGGTTATCTTAAGGAAGAACTGTATATGATGCAGCCGGAAGGTTTTGTCGATCCTAAGAATGCTGACAAGGTGTGCAAGCTCCAACGCTCGATTTATGGGCTGGTGCAAGCATCTCGGAGTTGGAACATTCGCTTTGATGAGATGATCAAAGCGTTTGGGTTTATGCAGACATATGGAGAAGCCTGCGTTTACAAGAAAGTGAGTGGGAGCTCTGTAGCATTTCTCATATTATATGTAGATGACATACTTTTGATGGGAAATGATATAGAACTCTTGGACAACATTAAGGCCTACTTGAATAAGAGTTTTTCAATGAAGGACCTTGGAGAAGCTGCTTATATATTAGGCATCAAGATCTATAGAGATAGATCAAGACGCCTCATAGGTCTTTCACAAAGCACATACCTTGATAAGATATTGAAAAAGTTCAATATGGATCAGTCTAAGAAGGGGTTCTTGCCTGTGTTGCAAGGTGTGAAATTGAGCTCACCTCAATGTCCGACCACGGCAGAAGATATGGAAGAGATGAGTGTCATCCCCTATGCCTCAGCCATAGGTTCTATTATGTATGCCATGCTGTGTACCAGACCTGATGTAAACCTTGCCGTAAGTTTGGTAGGTAGGTACCAAAGTAATCCCGGCAAGGAACACTGGACAGCGGTCAAGAATATCCTGAAGTACCTGAAAAGGACTAAGGAAATATTTCTCGTTTATGGAGGTGACGAAGAGCTCGTCGTAAAGGGTTACGTCGACGCTAGCTTCGACACAGATCTGGATGACTCTAAGTGAGAAACCGGATACGTGTATATGTTGAATAGTGGAGCAGTAAGCTGGTGCAGCTGCAAGTAGAGCGTCGTGGCGGGATCTACATGTGAAGCGGAATACATGGCAGCCTCGGAGGCAGCACATGAAGCAATTTGGGTGAAGGAGTTCATCACCGACCTAGGAGTCATACCCAATGCGTCGGGGCCAATCAAACTCTTCTGTGACAACACTGGAGCTATTGCACTTGCCAAGGAGCCCAGGTTTCACAAGAAGACCAGGCACATCAAGCGTCGCTTCAACTCCATTCGTGAAAATGTTCAAGATGGAGACATAGATATTTGTAAAGTACATATGGACCTGAATGTAGCAGATCCGTTGACTAAACCTCTCCCTAGAGCAAAACATGATCAACACCAGAATTCCATGGGTGTTCGATTCATCACAATGTAACTAGATTATTGACTCTAGTGCAAGTGGGAGACTGTTGGAAATATGCCCTAGAGGCAATAATAAAAGGATTATTATTATATTTCCTTGTTCATGATAATTGTCTTTTATTCATGCTATAATTGTGTTATCCGGAAATCATAATACATGTGTGAATACATAGACACCAACATGTCCCTAGTAAGCCTCTAGTTGACTAGCTCGTTGATCAACAGATAGTCATGGTTTCCTGACTATGGACATTGGATGTCATTGATAACGAGATCACATCATTAGGAGAATGATGTGATGGACAAGACCCAATCCTAAACATAGCACAAGATCGTATAGTTCGTTTGCTAGAGTTTTTCCAATGTCAAGTATCTTTTCCTTAGACCATGAGATCGTGTAACTCCCGGATACCATAGGAGTGCTTTGGGTGTACCAAACATCACAATGTAACTGGGTGACTATAAAGGTATACTACGGGTATCTCCGAAATTGTCTATTGGGTTGACACGGATCAAGACTGGGATTTGTCACTCCGTATGACGGAGAGGTATCTCTGGGCCCACTCGGCAATGCATCATCATAATGAGCTCAAAGTGACCAAGTGTCTGGTCACGGGATCATGCATTACGGTACGAGTAAAGTGACTTGCCGGTTACGAGATTGAACGAGGTATTGGGATACCGACGATCGAATCTCGGGCAAGTAACGTACCGATTGACAAAGGGAATTGTATACGGGATTGCTTGAATCCTCGACATCATGGTTCATCCGATGAGATCATCGAGGAGCATGTGGGAGCCAACATGGGTATCCAGATCCCGTTGTTGGTTATTGACCGGAGAGCCATCTCGGTCATGTCGACATGTCTCCCGAACCCGTAGGGTCTACACACTTAAGGTTCGGTGACGCTAGGGTTGTAGAGATATGAATATGCAGTAACCCGAAAGTTGTTCGTAGTCCTGGATGAGATCCCGGACGTCACTAGGAGTTCCGGAATGGTCCGGAGGTGAAGAATTATATATAGGAAGTGCAGTTTCGGCCATCGGGAGAGTTTCGGGGGTCACCGGTATTGTACCGGGACCACCAGAAGGGTCCCGGGGGGTCCACCGGGTGGGGCCACCCATCCTGGGGGCCCCATGGTCTAAGTGGGGAGGGGAACCAGCCCATAGTGGGATGGTGCGCCCCCCTTGGCCCACCCCATGCGCCTAGGGTTGGGAACCCTAGTGTGGGGGGCGCCCCACCTGGCTTGGGGGGCACTCCACCCCTTGCCCCCCCCCCTAGGAGATCCCTTCTCCTAGGGCCGGTGCACCCCTAGGGGGCCTATATAAAGGGGTGGGGGAGGGAGGGGCAGCCGCACCCCTTGACTCTTGGCGCCTCCCTCTCCCCTGCTACACCTCTCCCTCTCACAGAAGAATGGCGAAGCCCTGCTGCGGTGACTGCTGCATCCACCACCACACCGTCGTGCTGCTGGATCTTCATCAACCTCTCCTTCCCCCTTGCTGGATCAAGAAGGAGGAGACGTCACGCTGACGGTACGTGTGTTGAACATGGAGGTGTCGTCCGTTCGGCGCTAGGATCTCCGGTGATTTGGATCACGTCGAGTACGACTCCCTCATCCCCGTTCTTTGAATGCTTCCGCGCGTGATCTACAAAGGTATGTAGATGCAATCCGATCACTCGTTGCTAGATGAACTCATAGATGAATCTTGGTGAAACCGTAGGAAAATTTTGTTTTCTGCAACGTTCCCCAACACGGCAAGCACCGGGCCCACACACATGGAGGAGGAGGAAGAGAACTTGGGCGCCGGTGGCTTTGCCTCAACGTCGAATGTTGGTAGAGATGGGTCTTCTGTTTCCCAGCCGGGTGTCGGCATCGGTAAGTCCTTCGCCATTTCGCCCCTGCTTCTTCTTCTTTCCGGCTCTTGGTCTTGGCTTTGCCTCACCCCTGTCTTCGGTGCCCAGATTCCTCCTTGGTGGCCCCAGAGCATGTGGACGCCGTCATCGAGGGTGTCGCCAAGGCCGCCGGGGCGGACACTGAGAAGGTCGCTGTCGAGGAGGCCGCCAAGGACGCTGCCGAGGAGGCCACCGTGGGGCCTTCCAGGGAGGCCGATAAGGCTGCCGCTGAATAGGCCGGCAAGGGGCTTGCCGGGGAGACGGAGGAGGAGGCTGGTGACCGGCCTTCCTCCTCTGCTTCTTCCAGCTCCGGCAAGTACCTAAGGGTGAGCGATGACTTGTTCATCCACCTTCCGGGCGTGTCGAGCACCAGGACGCCTGTTGAAGGAGAGGTGTTCGACGATGAGGTGCTTGTCACCGCCGGGCTCGAAGTCGTTGACGAGCCAATCATCGGCGGCGGCGGTTCGCAGGAAGGGTGGCTCCTTCACGCCATGGGTGCATGCTTCCGGAAGCTCCAGGCGCTCCACCGCGCCTGCCTGGAAAAGGTTGAGTCCAGGATGGTGGTGGTGGAGAAGGCGGACGCGGACCTCCAGGAGCGCGTCACCGAAGCGCGGGATTGGTTCCGCGAGGCCACCGAGAAGTTCAAGGCGGACCAGGACGAGCAGGCCAGGCGCGATGTGGAGCTTACCACGAAGCTCGCCGATGTCGAGAAAGCCCAGGAGGCGGCGAAGAACTCGGCCGAGGCCGTTCGGACCCAGCGTGAGACCGCGCTGAACTCCCAGGAGGAGGATCTTGCCGCACGCGAGGAGAAGCTCGCCGCCACACTTCGTGGCAAAGATGCCGAGGTGGAGAAGCTTGTCCTGCAGTGGACCAGTGAGCTGGAGCAGAGGCACAAGGAGGCACTCAATGCCCAGGCCCAGGTTCATGCCGGCAAGATGAAGGAGCTGGAGGAGGAGCACCACAGGCTGACGGAGCAGGCGTTGAAGCTGTCCCGGGAGAAGGACGCACTTAACGGTGCTCTGACGGAGGCACAGGGCGCGGTCATCAGCAAGGCTGGGGAGCTTGCCGAGGCCAACAACTCCATCGGGGATCTCAAGCTGAAGCTGAAGGGTCTCGAGGAGGCGCTGGAGGAGGCCAAGACTCGAGAGGGAAACCTGGCCACGGCGCTGGAGGGCGAGAAGCAGTTGCGACAAAACGAAGGCCTCAACTTCGCCAATCATGTGGCGAGCGAGAACCGTTGGCTCGAACACCTTGCTATCGTCGCCAACCAGGCTGCTGCGCAACTTGCCACCATGGGGATGCCGGACGTGAGGTATGCCCCGGAGCGGACCATGAGCGCCCATTGCACCCTGACCTTGTTCTTTGAGAAGGTCGTCCATGCTCTGGAGCAGCTCCACGCCAACCTGGCGGCCTCACTGGCTGAGGAGTCCCGGATGCTTTGCCAGGGCGCCATGACCAAGGTCCTCACCAAGTTGGCGCACTAGTACCCCGACCTCGACTTCGACGCCGGGGTCGAGAGCTTGCCGGAGGGTGTTGACCTCGCACCGCTTAGGGAGCGCATCAAGCCCTTCATCAGTCGTGTCGGCGGCATTCTAAGGGTGGAGGGCCAGCGCCGGGATTAGGCATCTCGTTCCTCATTGCTGCTATGGGTTCACAACCAAGACAATTGCTATCTCTAGTTAGAACTACGGCAACCATTTGATGTAACATAACTCTACAACACTTTCAGTACTATGCATGTTATTTCCCTGTTCGATTTCCCTTTGTATACGCACCCTACGCCAACTGGGGAGGCTTGCCGGCATGGAAGCCCAAGGCGGCGTCTTGGGGACGGATCCCCATTGGCCTGCCGGGTATGCGTGCTGCCGGACGAGCCACCTTACCGTTCTTAACGCGGCCGCTAGAACTATCAAGCTTGACTCGAGTCAGAATCGAGAGCGTTGTCAATCACGTAAGGCTAACCCTGCCGCACTCAACGCGGCCGCTTGAGGTGTTGAGAGGACTCGAAACAGGGCAAGGGCATTGCCGATAGCGGGAGAGCCCCCTGGCGTGCAGGTTTTCCATACAAAGGCACGACATCTCCGAGGGAAATAACCTTGTATAAAGAGGAAAGAAAGTAGTCAGGGTTTGGTGTGACTTAGCTTCTTCTTTTAGTCGCGCTGACGTCGATCTTTCGACCCCTTCTCCCGCTTCTCTTAGAGCCATAGCCATGAAGAAACGCTCACTTAACTGCTAAAACCGATTCTCACAATTGCGCTCCCCTACCTGGCGCGCAAAGGATGTCGGTGGGATACGACACCTATGGGATCACAAGAATCCCTACTGCGGTTGTGGGGCGCGGGATTGAGAGAAGAGCCGGGTCTAACAGAGAGCATGCAGTTCGTTTATCCAGGTTCGGGCCACGAGGATGCGTAAAACCCTAGTCCTGCTTTGGTGGATGTATTCCGAGTTCTTGAACTATCTACAGGGTTTAACGAGCTCCAAAAAGCCGAATCCCTCTCCTCGTCGCCTTGGGCCTCCTTTTATAGAAAAAGGGGTTGCCACAGTGGCACATAGGAGGTGGAAAGGCAACAGTGTTGTGAGGTTATCCTGGTATTACAGGACAAAGTGCATTAAATGTGAGGCTTAGGTGTCCCTCACTTTATCGGGGGCGGGGGTGAGGCCCGTCCCGTCCGTCGCTGCTCCTCCAAGCTTCGACACGCGCCCTGGCCAGCGATGCATGATGTGCCATGTAGGTAGGCAGGCAGCTGAGGTGGTGCGGTGGTGGAGTCTCCATGAAGGGCTGCATGTTGCCACGCAGGTGCCTGCCCAGCTAGTTGGGTCGGCAGCTGCATGCGAACAGCGGCGGAGACTTGGCTGGTGTGGGCCTGACGGTGGCCCTGCTGGTGCGCTTGGCGAGGGCCTTGCCGGGTCGCCCGGCAAGGGTCTTGCCGTGGCGTCAGGCGTCCCCGGCAAGGATTTTGCCGGGGGTCTTGTGGGTTTCTTCGGTGAGGATGGCTTCCTTCCTATCCTCATTTGACCTTGACTATTCTTTGTCTTCACGAAGATCTGCATGCCACCACAGAGGTGCCTCCCGAGCCCTATCCAATGCATTTGTCGAGTGTTGGTGGATCGAGGGTGGCTCGCTCAGCTGGCATGGGCGAGCTGCCCCGGCAAGGGTCTTGCCGGGGAAACCTGCTAAGCCCGTCTGATCTTTGTGGCCTTGGTCCTTGTCGTTGCTTTGCTTCGTCTTGGGCTTCGGTCTTACCTTGGCTTACCTCCCTTGCTCTGCTTGGTGTGGTCACGGGCGCGACTCTGACGACCCGTGCACTTGTAATGGGGTACAGAAATGTGCCCCTAGTTTTGTACACCGACATAAGCGTTATTGTGAATATGGTTAGTTTATAATGTTTGCTGAAAACTTGAATGATGGCTTTACATATTTACAACAGCAAGAGCAAACGGAGATTGTAAAAGTTTTTCTTTATCACTTTCAGTTTGTCAACTGAATTGCTTGAGGACAAGCAACGGTTTATGCTTGGGGGAGTTGATACGTCTCCGTCGTATCTACTTTTCCAAACACTTTTGCCCTTGTTTTGGACTCTAACTTGCATGATCTGAATGGAACTAACCCGGATTGACGCTGTTTTCAGCACAATTGCCATGGTGTTATTTATGTGCAGACACAAAAGTTCTCGGAATGACCTAAAACTCCGAGGAGTGTATTTTTGGAAATAATAAAAAATACTGGCAAGAGATCAAGGCCAGGGGGCCCACACCCTAGCCACGAGGGTGGGAGGCGCGTCTGCCCCCTGGGCGCGCCCCCTCCCTCGTGGGCCCCCTGGAGCTCCTCCGACCTCAACTCCAACTCTATATATTCGTGTTCGGAGAGAAAAACACCAGGGAGAAAGATTCATCATGTTTTACGATACGGAGCCGCCGCCAAGCCCTAAACTCTCTCGGGAGGGCTGATCTGGAGTCTGTTCGGGGCTTAGGAGAGGGGAATCCGTCGCCATCGTCATCATCAACCATCCTCCATCACCAATTTCATGATGCTCACCGCCGTGCGTGAGTAATTCCATCGTAGGCTTGCTGGACGGTGATGGGTTGATTGAGATTTATCATGTAATCGAGTTAGTTTTGTTAGGGTTTGATCCCTAGTATCCACTATGTTCTATGATTGATGTTGCTATGACTTTGCTATGCTTAATGCTTGTCACTAGGGCCCGAGTGCCATGATTTCAGATCTGAACCTATTATGTTTTCATGAATATATGTGAGTTCTTGATCCTATCTTGCAAGTCTATAGTCACCTACTATGTGTTATGATCCGGCAACCCCGAAGTGACAATAATCGGGACCACTTCCGGTGATGACCATAGTTTGAGGAGTTCATGTATTCACTGTGTTAATGCTTTGGTCCGGTACTCTATTAAAAGGAGGCCTTACTATCCCTTAGTTTCCACTAGGACCCCGCTGCCATGGGAGGGTAGGACAAAAGATGTCATGCAAGTTCTTTTCCATAGCACGTATGACTATATTCGGAATACATGCCTACATTACATTGATGAATTGGAGCTAGTTCTGTGTCACCCTATGTTATGACTTTTACATGATGAACCACATCCGGCATAATTCTCTATCACCGGTCCATTGCCTACGAGCTTTCCATATATTGTTCTTTACTTATTTACTTTTCCGTTGCTATTGTTACAATCACTACAAAATACCAAAAACATTACTTTTGTTACCATTACCTTTTGCTACCGTTACCACTACTATCATATTACTTTGCTACTAAATACCTTGCTGCAGATATTAAGTTTCCAGGTGTGGTTGAATTGACAACTCAGCTGCTAATACTTGAGAATATTCTTTGGCTCCCCTTGTGTCGAATCAATAAATTTGGGTTGAATACTCTACCCTCGAAAACGGTTTCGATCCCCTATACTTGTGGGTTATCACGCTGCTACTACTGTTGATGCTTCCATAGCTCCTGCTGCTTCTGTAGCGGAGGAGGTCTATTACGAGGATGAGGTTGATCAAAATCAGAACTATGTGCAACCACCAGCACCACCACCACCAGGTCATCCTCATGCATATAATCGCAACGGAAGGGCTACTGCACCACCACCTCAGGTATGAGATCGTCACCATATTCCTAAACTGAAATTGAATATTCCACCATTTGAGGGTAGATATGTTCATAATATATATCTTACTTGGGAGTTAGAAACTTAACAATGTTTTACATGTTTCCAATACCCCGAGGAGAGACGTGTTGCTGCTGCTATTTGTGCTTTCACTAGTTTTGCATGTGTATGGAGGTCTGAACATTGTAGATATCCTATTCCAGCTACTTGGGCTGCTTTGGAAACTACTATGCGTACTTGTTGGGTTCCACCACCATATTATCAATGTGAATTACTTCAAAAACTACAGCGTTTGAGACAAGGAAAAAATTCTGTAGAGGAGTATTACCAGGAATTACAAACTGGCATGATTATATATGTGGTATTGTTAAGGAGAATGAGGCTATGCTTGCACGTTTTATGAGAGATTCATATCATTTTATAATATAAGGAGTATAATAATATCACTCGTTTATTTGATCTTGCTTGCAAAGCTGAACGTGAAGAGCAGGATCGACATCCATTGGCGCGAACTAATTTTTCTGTTGGACAATCTTCATCACGGATGCCACGTACATCTTCTCCTTCCACACGTCCTACTACAGCACCGCCTACTTCAACCGCCAACTCCATCCGAGATACAAGAAAACAGGCACCACCACCACCATCCACAAAGAGCACACCTTCTCGGCCTACAGAGAGCTCTTCTTCATCCATGGCATCAACAGGGCAAACACATGATATTATTTGTCGTCATTGCAAGGGTGGAGGTCATTATGCGAGAGAATGCCCATCTAAGTGTGTGATAATTGCTACTGAGGATGGTGGGTATGAGTCTGCTAGTGACTGTGATGAGGAGACTTTGGCTCTTATTGCAAGTGAAGAACATGGTGGAGATGATTCTGAACATGAGACACAATACATGGCTACTGAAGATGCTGACAGATATGAGAGTTTAGTTTCTCAACGTGTTTCGAGTGTGCAGGTAACACAAGCTGAGAAAAATCAGAGGCACAATTTGTTCCATACAAAGGGAGTTGTGAAGGAACATTCTGTCCGCATCATCATTGATGGAAGGAGCTGCAACAACTTGGCTAGCATGGAGATGGTGGAGAAGCCATCTCTCACCAAAAGACCCCATCCGCATCCTTACCACATCCAATGGTTCAACAACAGTAGCAAGGTTCAGGTAACACATACTGTTCGTGTGCATTTTAGTATTGCTACATATGCTGATTATGTTGATTGTGATGTGGTACCCATGCAAGCATGTTCCTTATTACTTGGTAGACCATGGCAATTTGATAAAAATTATGTACACCATGGTAGAAACAATCAGTATACTCTTGTTCATAAGGATAAACATATTACTTTACTTCCTATGACTCCTGATTCCATTTTGAAAGATGATATTAATCGAGCTACTAACGCAAACAGGAATAAAATAAGAGTGAAAATCAGATAGTGGCAAAAGAATTTGAGCAAGAAATGAAACCTAATAATAAACCATCTAGTGTTGCTTCTCAAATTAATTTGAAAATTGGATGTTTACTTGCCATGAAATCTGGTATTGTTGATCTAGATTGCAGTAAATCTGTTTGCTATGCTTTTGTTTGCAAAGAGGAATTATTTTCATTTGAGGGAGAGCCTTCCTCTTTGCCTCCTACTATTACTAACATTTTGTAGGAGTTCACTGACGTCTTTCCACAAGACGTACCACTGGGATTACCACCTATTCGAGGGATTGAGCATCAAGTTGACTTAATTCCCGGTGCTTCGCTGCCAAACCTTGCACCATACCGTACCAATCCAGACAAGACGAAGGAGATTGTGCATCAAGTACAGGAGCTACTCGACAAAGGTTATATACGTGAATCAGCATAATCAGCATATGTAGGGATAGCATATTTGTTGTTGTGATTAGATTCTCA
This sequence comes from Triticum aestivum, assembly GCF_018294505.1. NCBI lineage: Eukaryota > Viridiplantae > Streptophyta > Magnoliopsida > Poales > Poaceae > Triticum > Triticum aestivum. The sequence continues at coordinate 374,382,451 of NC_057803.1, read as the reverse complement.
AAATTGGCACACTTTATACTATGTCATAAAAGGGATGATGATGCTAATGTTGCAGATTTGTTATTTCGTGAAATTATTCGCTTGAATGGTGTGCCAAATACAACTGCTTAAGATCGTGATACTAAGTTTCTTAGCCACTTTTGGAGATGTTTATGAGCTAAGTTGGGGACTAAACTTCTTTTTAGTACTACATGTCACCCCCAAACTGATGGACAAACTGAAGTAGTCAATAGAACATTGTCTACAATTCTTAGGGCTGTTTTGAAGAATAATAAGAAAATGTGGGAAGAATGCTTGGCTCATATTGAATTTGCTTATAATCGTTCACTGCATTCTACTACTAAGATGTGCCCATTTGAAATTGTGTATGGTTACCTACCTCGTGCACCTATTGATTTGTTACCTCTTCCATCTTCGAAGACGGTTAATTTTGATGTTACTCAACATGCTGATTTGATCTTAAAATGCATGAGTTAACTAAGGAAAACATTGAACGTATGGATGCAAAATATAAACTTGCTGGAGATAAAGGTAGAAGACATGTTGTCTTTGCACCGGGAGATCTTGTTTGGTTACATTTGCGCCAGGATAGGTTTCCTGATTTGCGGAAATCAAAGTTAATGCCACGTGTTGATGGTCCTTTTAAGGTGTTAGAGAAAATAAGTGATAATGCATATAAATTTGAGTTGCCTACAGATTTTGGGGCCAGTTTTTAACATTGCAAATTTGAAGCCTTACTGGGGTGAGGAAGATGAGCTTCCATCGAGGATGACTTCATTTCATGAAGGGGAGGATGTTGAGGACACCAATACCATTGTTACACCCACAACCCATGTTGTTATACATACTGGACCAATTACTAGAGCTCGCGTACGCCAATTAAATTACCTGGTACTTTCGTTTCTTGGTAATGATTCTAAGTTCATGAGAATATGATGCTGCCTAAATTGGATACATTTGTCTTGCTGACAAATGACGGGCCTAGCTTGGACAATAAGGATGAACATTGGAGCAAGATCAAGCATGGAGATAATGGCATGCGCAAGGGGAACAAGACTGAAGTTACAAGTTATGATTTCAGGACATTGAAGCCACCATAATGAGTGCATGAAGCCTTAAAAAAATATACCAGACTCCACTTCATAAATTTCGTCCAGAGGCTATTATAGGTGCTGCGTCACCTTATTATTCGGCCAGACTCATGTAATTGCAAAATACAGAAGTATAGGCTGTTTTTAGAGTCCGTATGTGTGGGGAAAACAGATTTAGGGTTGGTTTCGAACCCCTCCTACAAGGCGCCAGGAAATTCCCCCTCTCTTCCTCCATATATACAGCCCTTAGGGTGTCATTTGGACTTTGGATTTTGTTTAGATTAAAAGTTCGCCATAGCTGCAATTTCACGTACTTCGTTTTTGTTCAACGACTAGACCAAGACGTCACAAAACCCCACTTGATCAATAAAGCTTTCCTCTTTTATTCGCAATATCCAGATTGCAATTGCAATTTCTTGCATGTTCTTCGTTTGCTTGTAGGAAATAGACCCTCGTGGTCAGGTTGATCATGCTCCGGCGTGGTCAATAACCTCTCAGAGTTGGTTTATCGATTGCTAAGGTGCGATGTCCTCGCATGTTCATAGTTGAATTGTCAAAGTCTATTCCACCAAAAATGATAGCCATCATCTCTTTGCAACACAGGACACCTTTGCCTCTATCAGCAAAGCTACAGAAGTAACAACCACAATTTTAACTTTTGTTTGCTCATCAAAATTATGGGAACAAATATTGTTATTAAAGCAACTTGATTGTATTGCAAGTCCCAAGGGACATATATGTTACACTAGAAACTACAAGGAAAGGGCTTATAGGTGAACCCTACGGATTGGCTGGCGAGGTGGGGCACCGGCCACTGTTACTTTCCAAAAAGACCTGTGGCGGGTGACAGAGAGCGCCCGTCACAGCTAAAGGTAGACCAGTGGTGGGCACTGGTTTGGTCCCGTCACAGGTATACCCTTCAAAATAAGCCCTCCAGCTCAACAACGTAGTGACAAGAGACTCCGTGGTGCCCACCACTGATACTCCATTAGTTGTGGCGTGTTGCTTACATCGCCCGCCACAACTATAGATTAGCAAACCGCGCCAACCCCATCCAAATTTTGATGGTATTTGCGGTGGCGGGCGCACTTGTACGTCCGCCACAGCTATTCATGCTTCACGCTGAACCATCACACATCTATTTTTCGGTTCCCACTCGTTCAGTCCTCACTTAGTCAGTTTATCTCCCCTTTCGCGCTGTCATGCGCCTCGCCTGCAGGTGCCGCCATTCGTCCGACCCGCACCACCATCGAATCTGCTAGCCGGCTATGGAAGCCGCCGCATCTGCTCGTCGTTCTCCTCTGACCCACGCCGCCGCTGGATCCGCTCATTGTTCGCCTTCGACCGCCACAGTCATCCGCCTCGAGCGCCGCTGCCGTCGTCCGCCTCGAGCACCGCTGCCGTCATCCACCTCACCACCACAACTGTCGTCCTCCTCGGCCACCGCTGCCATCATCCGCCTCGACCCACCGACGCTACCGTCCACCCAAGCCGTCACTGGTATAATATTTTCGTGTTCTTCCGTGTTACCTTATTTATTTGAGAGAGAAATTTATAGATCAAAAGTAGAAACCCCATGGATAATAGAACAAAAATGCGATACTTTATCTGTAATAGAACAAAATGTAATACCTTAATTGTGCCGGTAAAGATCAAATCTATAATCAAAGTGCTTTAGGATCGGTTAGACTCTATATATGACAAGAGCCAAGTCACTCCCCATCAATCGAGATTTGAAAATGAGTGCCAATGTTTTTCCGAAACATTGATTAACTTTTCTTTCAGCAAATTTCTGGTACTCAATATATTCTTTATTTGAAGGGATGGGGTTTCATTCGGGTCATGGAACTGACACATAGATTCATACACCTTGGTACAATATGCTAATTTAGAAAGTGTTATTTGCATTTTCTTACACTTGATAACTGCTTGGGCTTATTAGAGACTTGAAAAGAGTGCCAACGTTTTGGTGAAACATTGATTAACTTTCGTTTCATCAAATTTCTGGTACTCATATATTCAATATTAAGCAAAGGTCATGCCGAATTTTCATGTTCTTCTGTGTTAGCTACTTTATTTAAAGGGATGGGGTTGCATTCGGGTCATCGAATTAATCACTACTTTAAAATGATTATTAGGGACCATGAGGCATAAGATGTGCAATGTCTGCCAAAATCCATGTACGGGCAGTCTTGAAACTCTAGTGCAGTTTCGGGTATATTTGAGAAAGTGATTTCAAAAGTCAGTGATAGTGGTCTTTAACTTGAATTTGTATTGAATTCTGATAATCTTTTTAACTATTTTACAGACTATATTGTTGATTATTAACTGCTGCTTAGTCTGTCCCATGCAACATAAGGGATGACTTCTGTCGGTGTACAAAAAGAGGGGTACACTTTTTGTACCCCTATAACTGTGCACGGGCAGTCTGAGCCACGGGCACCACCACACTGAGCAAGGCAAGGGAGGTGAGCCAAGGTAAGGCCTAAGCTCAGAAAAAGCAAAACGACGCCAAGATCAAGACCACAAAGAGCAAAGGGGACGAAGTGGACCCCCCCGGTAAGATCCTTGCCAGGAGGTGGTTTTAGCAAACCCGGCAAAACCCTTGCCGTGGCAGCTCACCCCACACCTACGAAGTGAGTCACCCTTGAGTCCACTGCCCCCATGGGGCAAGGATTTGGGAGACATCCCCGTGGTGGCTTGCAGATCTTTGTGAAGACATTCAAGATCAGATACACTCTTTAGAAGATGATGATCCCTGGCGGGATCCCAGCCAAGGAGGACAACAAGGCCCCCGGCAAGAGCCTTGCCGGGGAAGACAGCAGGCGCCACGGCAAGACCCTTGCCAGGGCCCCGGCAAGGCCCTTGCCAAGAACACCCGTAGGGCCACCATCAGGCCCACGCCAGTCAAACCTCCACCGCCGTTCGCATGCAGCTGCCGACCCAACCAGCTGGGCAGGCACCTGCGTGGCGGCATGCAGATCTTCGTGGAGACCCACCACTGCGCCACCTCAGCTGCCTGCCTGCCTACATGGCACCGCGGGCGCCGCTGGCCAGGGCGCGTGTCGACACGAGAGGGAGCGGCGACGGACGAGACAGGGCTCTCCCCCGTCCCCGATAAAGCAAGGACACCTGGGCAAGACGCATTAAATGCGCCTTGTCATGTAATGCGAGGGATAACCTCACATCACTGTACCCTTTCCACCTCCTGTGTGCCACTGTGGCAACCCCTTTCCTATAAAAGGAGGCCCGAGGCGACCAGGAGGAGGATTCGGCTTTTTGGAGCTCCTCACGCCCCATAGCTAGCTCAAGAACATAGATATACAATCCACCAAAGCAGGAGTAGGGTTTTACGCATCCCCGCGGCCCAAACCTGGATAAACGAACCGTGTGCTATCTGTTTGATCCACTCTTCTCACGACCCCGCGCCCCGCAACCGTAGTAGGGATTCTTGTGATCCCATAGGTGTCGTTCCCACCGACATCTTTGGCGCGCCAGGTAGGGGGCACACTTGTGAGAATCGGCTTTAGCAGTTAGTTCGATGCTTCTTCATCGTCATGGCGCCCAAGAAGAAGACGACAGTGGCGGTTGGCCCGTCGGAAGCCGGACATCCCGTCCCGATGCGGGCGAGCAACGGACCGGTCGCAGAAAGGACCCGGGGCGCCGTTCATGAACACCAACACTGTCCCAGCAGCCGGAGTTTGGGAGGCGGTGATGTTCGTGCGCCTGGTAATGGGCCGCACGCCGCCAAATCCAAAGACGGAGCCAGGCCCTCCGCGGGTGGCGCGGGGCCTTCCAAGATCGCTGCCACCCCGCCCGAAAGCGATGCGAGGGCCTCCAAGACTCCCACACCGGCACCGACGGCGCGCTCCTCTCAAGCGGCGCGCGACGAACGGCGTAATCACGCCGAAGACCCCGGGCGTCGCTGCGGGAAGAGCCCCGAGCACCACTCCCGGGAGGTAGAAGACCTGCCCGCTCACCGAGGCGCTGGTGAAGATGGCATGCGACCACGGGGTCGTGATAGAGCTCCTTCTGACATGGTCAGAAGTCGAAGCGCACCGCGATCCGTGCAGGTTTCGCTGCCACCAACGCCAGCAGAAGCCCTGGCGCGCGCGTAGTTGCTCCTCGATTTTCCTCCCACTATGGGGAAACTCGACGAATGGAGAGCCACTATCCGAAGCCTTGTTGCGGTGGCCAACAAATACGAACCAATTCCGGTGGAGCCCCCGTGTCGACGCTCCGACGGAGTCCCACGCACCAGTGGCAGGAAAGCCGGCGGCGCCGCGACCATGGTGCACTCGCCTCCTCCTCGCCCGGTACCGCGGACGCCAGCCCGTCGTGATGTTACAGGCGACGAAATCTCCATAGCATCGTCCGACCCGCGGACCCACTGTGACCAGTGCCAAGTCCTTCGGGAACGAGAACATGAAGACGCTCGAACCACTATCGAGTGCCGGTGCGGAGCATGCCACCAGTCAGACAGGCGAGCAGGGCCTGCTATGAACCACCTAGCACCGGAGAGCCCTGGAGGCCTACCTTACGAGGTAGGCTGTCCGGCTTTTACTCGTGAGTTGCGGCAGTTCCAGTGGCCCACTCACCGCACCTTCAAACCTGACGTGGGTGAAAAGTACAGCGGCAAGACCCACCCGTCCGAGTTCCTCAGCATCTACACCATTGCGATGCAAGCTGCCGGAGCCCGCGACGATAAGGTGCTTGCGAATTACTTTCCGTTGGCTCTTAAACCCAACGCCATGTCGTGGTTGATGCACTTGCCGGTAGACTCTATTTCCTCCTGGTCGGATTTGTGCCATGAGTTTGTGGGCGCCTTTACTGGAGGCCACCAAGCCCATGGCCAAGCGAGCGACCAGCACGTCATTCCCCAGAAGGGAGGCGAGAGTCTCCGCAAGTATATACAGAGGTTCAGCCGGATACAGTACAATATCCCTGATGTTCACCCTGCCGCCATCATCAGCGCGTTCCATCAGAACGTGCGTAACCGCAAGATGCGCGAAGAGCTGGCAATGAACAAGGTGAAAGATGTAGCAGAACTCTATGTTCTTGCTGATAGATGTGCCCGGGCTGAAGAGGGAAGGAAGTACCCCGGCGAAGACGCCGGCGTGGAAACCGACTCCTCAGATGAAGATACTGCCGCCCCGGCGAAGAAGGGCCGGCGCCGCAACAGGAAGCGCAAAGGTAAAGCCGTGCTTGCCGTCGAGGGATCTGATGACACCGGCTCCACCAAGAAAACCAAGGCAGATGACCCCGGCAAGGAAATTGCCGGATGTGTCGCCTGCCGGGCCTTGGCGGTTGCCGAGAAGCCAGGAAACTCCGACAAGCGATACTGCAAGATCCATCGCACCAAAGGCCATGCTCTCCAAGACTGCCGACAGGTTGAGCTCCTCGCTGAGAAGCAGAGGGCTGAATATGAGAGGCGGGACAAGGAGAAGGGCCAAGACGGTGCTGAGGGGTCCGGCAAGAAGCGTGACGGCCAGGCGGGCCGTCGCGGCAAGGATAAACAACAGGAGAGGCCCGCCCGGGGCCGTGACAAAAAGCCAGAAGACGACGATCACGAAGAGGACGACGAATCCGGCGACCAAGAGTTTCAGAAAGCTACAGAGGCCATGTGCGTCGACGGCGGCGCCTCGCTGCATACTTCTCACCGCCAGCTTAAACAGTGGGCGCGAGAGATTACAGCGGCAGAGCCGTCGTTTGATGCCCAAAGGCCGCTGAAGTGGTCCAGCACACCTATCATTTTTGACACTGAGGATCACCCTGATCGCACTACTGCGGTCGGGTGCTTGCCATTGTTGGTTTCACCAACAATACGCAACCTCAAGGTGACAAAGATGCTAGTCGATGGCGGGGCCGGTCTGAACTTGATCTCGCCTGCCGTGATCGAGAAACTGCAGATTCCTGATGGAGACCTCGAAGAGACGGGCACGTTTCAGGGGGTCAACCCGGGAAGAAGCCAACCTAAGGGAAAGGTCACGCTGCCCGTGACTTTTGGAAGCAATCTGAACTACAGGACGGAGAGGATCGTGTTTGATGTTGCCAAGATCCCCTTGCCTTACAACGGGATCCTTGGCCGCCCAGCGCTGGCCAAGTTCATGGCGGCGTCACACTACGCCTACAACACCCTGAAGATGCCAGGACCTGTGACGATCATCACCATCCCCTCCGATAAGAAAGATGCGCTGATTTGCGCTGACCAACTATACCAGCAAGCAGTTGCAGCAGCTGCCGCCACTAGGGCACTTGCTCCTGCCGCTGGGACCCCGGGAGGGAAGAAGAAGAAGAAGACCGGTGAGACCTCGGACACCCACTCCGGCAAGCGCACCTCTTCGGAGTGTAGCGCTCCCGTCGAGGACGTGCCAGAGAGCTCCACCGGCGGAAACAAGAAGCCCAGGGCCATACCGCCGGGAACCAAGAAGGTTTCTGTCAATGAGGACGGCACGGGAGGGGCTTTCACCATAAGCTCCACCCTTGACGACAAATAGGAAGACGCGCTCGTCACCTTCCTGCGGGCGAATGTCGATGTGTTTGCATGGCAAGCTTCCGACATCCCCGGCGTTCCCAGGGAGGTGATTGAGCACCACCTTGCTGTCTGTCCTCATGCGCGGCCCGTCAAGCAGAAGGTCAGAAAGCAAGCTTTGGAACGACAAGAGTTCATCACAGAGGAGATCCGGAAACTGGAAGCAGCGGGTTTGGTAAGAGGAGTGCTCCATCCAACGTGGTTGGCCAATCCGGTCGTAGTGCGCAAGGCTAATGGGAAGTGGAGGCTGTGTATTGATTACACAGATATCAATAAGGCTTGTCCTAAGGACCCCTTCCCGTTGCCGCGCATCGACCAGATTGTTGACTCCACAGCTGGGTGTGATCTGTTGTCATTCCTCGATGCCTACTCCGGCTACCACCAGATCTTCATGACAAGAGAAGACGAAGAGAAAACAGCATTCATCACCCCATGTGGTACGTATTGTTTCATGCGGATGCCTTTCGGGCTGAAGAGTGCTGGTTCGACGTTTGCAAGGGCGGTCCAGATTGGTTTTGAACCCCAGCTCCATAGAAATATGGAAGCTTATATGGATGACATAGTGGTCAAAACCAAGGACAGGGCAACCCTCATACCGGATTTGCAAGAAACATTTGCAAACCTGCGCAAGATCAATCTCAAGCTGAACCCTGAGAAGTGCGTCTTTGGCGTCCCGTCCGGCAAGCTTCTCGGGTTCTTTGTGTCACAGCGTGGGATAGAGGCCAATCCGGACAAGATCAAAGCTATAGAGCAGATTGAAGCACCCAAGCGAATCAAGGATGTGCGTCGGCTTGCTGGTTGCGTCGCCGCCATGGGCAGATTCATTTCCAAGTCTGCCGAGCGCGCCCTTCCCTTTTTCAAGATCCTGAAAAAGGCGGGCCCGATGGAGTGGACGCCAGAAGCCGAAGCAGCATTGCAAGATTTGAAGAAGTACCTCTCCTCCGCGCCAATACTAGTTGCGCCTAGGCCACAGGAGCCGTTGCTGCTATACCTGGCGGCAACGAACCAGGTGGTCAGCGCCGCACTAGTGGCGCAGAGAGAGGTTGACGACGAGGTAATGGCAGCGACAGAGCCCGACACCACCAATGCAGAGACGACACAGCCAGTTGAAGTGCCGCCGAAGAAGAAAATGATGCAGCACCCGGTCTACTTTGTTAGTTCCCTCCTGCAGGGAGCTAGATCAAGGTACTCCGGCGTGCAGAAACTGCTCTTCGGCCTTCTTATGGCCTCGAGGAAGCTGCGTCACTACTTCCAGGCACACGAGATCACTGTCGTCACTCGCCTCCCTCTGCAACGGATATTGCACAATCCAGATGCAACGGGAAGAATTGTGGAATGGGCACTGGAGCTGTCCAGCTTTGGCCTCAAGTTTGAAAGTACTTCGACGATTCAGAGCCGAGTCCTGGCGGAGTTCATTGCAGAGTGGACCGCAACGCCTGACGAAGAAGCCCAAGAGACTGCTCTCCCCGGCAAGGAGGCAAGTTGCAGTTGGATCATGTACTTTGATGGAGCTTTCTCCTTACACGGCGCCGGGGCTGGCGTACTGCTTGTCGCGCCCACCGGAGAGCACCTCAAGTACGTGATCCAGATGCACTTCCCCAGGGAGGTGTCAACAAACAATACGGCAGAGTACGAAGGGCTGCTTGCCGGTCTTAGGATCGCGGCGGACCTCGGAATCAAGAAGCTCGTCGTCAGGGGCGACTCGCAGCTCGTCGTCAAGCAAGTCAACAAGGACTACCAGAGCTTGTTGATGAAGGCCTACGTCGATGAAGTCAGAAAGCTGGAAGAGCGTTTCGACGGTATACAGGCTGAATACGTTCCCCGAGCGGAGAACGATATCGCCGATTACCTGTCAAAACGCGCTGCCCTCAAGCTACCTGTGGAACCAGGTACCTTTGTGCTCCAGCTAACTCAGCCATCCGTTGATCCATCAATAGAGCAGGACAAGAGGAGGAAATCAGGACCTGGCAAGTACTTTCCCGCCGAGCTCCCCGGAGCCGCCGGCAAGGATGTTTCCGGGGACACTGAGCCCGCCATGGGACAGCTAGCTCCGGCAGAGCGTCAAGCTCTTGTCGTCGAGACAGCCGCCCCTATAGCGGAGGAAATGCCTTTAATCCTCGCCATCGAGCCTCAGGCTCCAGCGTGGGCACGACATACCGTCCGATTCCTCCAAACAGGGGAACTTCCTGAAGAGCATGAAGAAGTGGAAAAAGTAGCCCGTCGCTCTACCATGTACCAGTTCGTCGATGACGTCCTGTACAGGAAGAGGCCGAACGGTGTGAAATAGAAGTGTATCCCTCGGGAGGAAGGACTGGAGCTGTTGGCAGAGATACATGGAGGCATATGTGGATCCCACATCGGGTCAAGGGCCCTTGCCGGCAAGGCATTTCGGCAAGGCTTCTTCTGGCCCACCGCCCTCCAGGATGCGACGACACTAGTCACCAGGTGTGAAGCGTGTCAGTTCCATTCAAAGAAGCTTCATCAGCCAGCTCAAGCCCTTCAAACCATTCCTCTCTCCTGGCCCTTCTCGGTCTGGGGGCTCGACATACTGGGCCCTTTCCCCGCGCTGTCGGGGGCTTTGAGTACTTGTACGTTGCAATCGACAAGTTCACAAAGTGGCCGGAGGTGGAGGCAGTGAGGAAGGTCACAGCTCAGTCAGCCGTCAAGTTCTTCAAGGGACTAGTGTGCCGTTTTGGTGTACCCAACAAGGTCATCACCGACAACGGCACACAGTTCACAAGCCGCACCTTCATGCAATATATCCAAGACCTCGGCAGCAAAGTCTGTTTCGCTTCCGTTGCTCACCCACGAAGCAATGGTCAAGCTGAGAGGGCAAACGCTGAAGTACTGCGAGGCTTAAGGACCAAGACCTTTGACAGGCTGCACAAGAGTGGAAGGCGCTGGATTGATGAGTTGCCGACGGTTCTTTGGTCGATCAGGACGACGCCAAATCGAGCCACCGGCCAGACACCCTTTGCCCTGGTATACGGGGCAGAAGCAGTTCTCCCCACTGAACTCATATACGGGTCACCTCGAGTGCTCGCTTATGATGAGCTTGAGCAAGAGCAACTGCGGCAAGATGACGCAATGCTCCTTGAGGAAGATCGTCTTCGGGCGGCTGTGAGAGCAGCACGCTACCAGCAAGCCTTGCGCCGCTACCATAGCCGCAAGGTTCATGCCCGAAGCCTTGAGGAAGGGGACCTTGTCCTTCGGCGCGTTCAATCGGCCAAGAATTCCAACAAGTTGACGCCAAAGTGGGAAGGCCCTTATCGGGTAATACGAGTCACCAGGCCCGGCGCAGTCCGCCTAGAGACCGAAGATGCCGTTCCGGTGAGTAACTCCTGGAACATTGAGCATCTTCGCAAGTTTTACCCGTGAGGCGCGGCTTGCCGGGCCCCCCGGCAAGCCACCTTTTGTACAAGCATTGCCGATGATGCATGTAACCCTTTGTACAAAGCCAGGCGCAGACCCTGAGCACAAATAAATGAAGCGCTGGCGCCCTAAGTTATAGCATGCATGCTAGGTCGAGTCTCGTCCTTGGTTAGGGTTGATAGTGCTTAGCGGCGACTAACCCCTAGCTTAGAGGTCGAGTGTGCGTCTCTTTGTCTTTCTTTTGTCTTCTTTGGTTCACAGGACACACGGATATCCGTGCCGAACCACTTGGGGAGGAAAAGAAGATGAACAGACCAGCATCTAGCCCCCGGCAAGCCAGCATTGCCGGGGGCTGCAAGAGCAAAGATTCACCCACGGCGAACCAGAGTTGCCGGGGGCTACATCTTCAGATAAGTTCTTCATCCCTTATCATGCATTCCATTATGGACTGAGGTATGTGAAACCTCGTTTTCCCCTAAGCTACCGTGCTCCCATAACTCTAGGCCCTAGGGCTCGTTCCTGGGGCCAAGTTTGGTCGTAGTCGCGGCAGCGAAAGGATGAAACAAGGAGCCAGAACCCGCCTCATCCCTGCCTCCGCCAAAGGCGTGAGGAAGGTCGAGCGAAGTGGGGAGACGGCAAGGCCTGTTGCCGGGCAAGGAAATGTTTATCTTAAAGATATCAAGGATTTACTCCTTGTCGTGGGTTCTACCCACAAACAAATGACCCGGCAAGCATCCCTTTTTCATTAAAAACATTCCACTCAGGTATAGTCCATAGGGAATGAAAAACATGAATGATGGGATTACAAGTTTTAAATTCAGCTAAGGCCCGAAGGCTTACAAACTAAAAAGAGATAAGGTGCCCGTAATCCCTTTCTTGTCCCTCTCCTCAGGAGGCAGGTCAAGGAGGCGAAATGGGCAAAAGGGGCGCCTAGGCAAGCTACGGGTGGCAGAAGACACCAAGAGAACATCTCGGTGGCCGTCCGAAGGCTGGATGGTGATGGCGGCGCCGGAAGCAGAGCTCGAAGACGAGGCGGCAGGACGTCAGCACGCGTCGAAGGCGTTGGTGCCCGCGTACTCCGACTTGACGGCCTTGCCGCCCGCCCTCTTCCTCTTCCGTAGCCTCCCAACGCTAGCCGCCCAAGGAGACGACCCCGGGAAGTTCAGGGAGCCGGCGACGCGGATGATGGGGTCACCGGTGCCGCACGGAGCGGCACCCGACACCTAATCGGACCCGTCATCCTGCCGCCCACTACCCTCGTCGTCGCTGCCACTGTCCTCCTCGTCACTCCCGCCCGAGGAGGAGTCTTCACTATCAGAAGAGCTCTCCACGCAGCACCTTGCACGGGTCCCGAAGCACCCGAAGACCTTGATGGAGAGAAGGCCACCCTCCATCAGCTTAAAATGGAGAGTGAGCCCCTCCGTCAAGCGGTGGATATGGGCAAACGTCTTCCATCCCCGACGAAGATACATCACGTGAGGGGCGGGGAAATCGACGCGGGCCCGCGTGCCACTGATCGTGCAGCCCCTCATGTGCAGCCACAACGACTCCGTCGGATCCAGCTCCATCTCCCGCGCGAATGAAGTCCGGAGACGAAGGCGACGGCGAGGCGGTTGGTGTAGCCTGATGAAGAACTCGCAAGGGTCATCCCCAATGTGGCCCTCCACGGGGGGAGGAACTGCTGGCGGAGGCGAGGCCAGCGCGCCGCCCCGTCCTCCTCTTCCCCGAGCGCCTCGGCCTCGCCCATGGCCTCGCCCCCTCCCCCTTCCCCTCATGGCTGGCTCTGCCACCGCAGGTGCGGGAGAAGGAGGGACGCGTTGTCGAGCGGCGACCCTTGCCGCCACCGTTGAAGGACCAGGATTCCCTCTCTCCATGACGCATGGAAGAGGGGAGCAGAAGCTGAAGGAAGGAGGAGATGAAGGAATGCGGGACGCCATCCCCCCTGCTCCCGCTCTTTATAAAGGAACGGGGTGGGGGCTCGGCCGCCCCGCTCAGCCAATCAAGACGTGGAAGGCGCAGGGAACTGGGACCGACCCGCCGCCCCAGCCTGCGGCAGCCCGGTTTCCCGCCTCCACCGTTCACCACCCCAAGCGCATGAGAGCCACGTGGCAGGCGTGCAGGACCGAGGCGATGGGTGAGGCGACCTCTCCCCACCCCGTGATCGTGGGGAGTGGACGCCTTGAAGACCACACCTCGGTCCCGTTCAGTAAATGGGCCGCGCCTCCACGCCTCCCTCCGTTTATGGGGAAGGCGCAAACTGCCCCCTTTACTACGACGTGACGCATGCATGCACAGCTCAGCCCCATGCATGCGCCCACATCACACACGCCTCCCCATGTCGCGGCACACGCGGGAAGGGGAAGCGCAGCGCCCGAAGAGACTTACCGCGGTAAAAATAGCCCCACCTGCCTGCGCACCATTTTTGGGCCTAGCCCAACAACGCGATTGCGCTTACGTGTGGCCCAGGCCCGGGGGCTCCTGTCGGTGTACAAAAAGAGGGGTACACTTTTACCCCTATAACTATGCACGGGCAGTCTGAGCCACGGGCACCACCACACTGAGCAAGGCAAGGGAGGTGAGCCAAGGTAAGGCCGAAGCTCAGAAGAAGCAGAACGACGCCAAGATCAAGACCACAAAGAGCAAAGGGGATGAAGCAGACCCCCCCGGCAAGATCCTTGCCGGGAGGCGGTTTTAGCAAACCCGGCAAGACCCTTGCCGTGGCAGCTCGCCCCACACCTACGGAGTGAGTCACCCTTGAGTCCACTGCCCCCATGGGGCAAGGATTCGGGAGACATCCCCGTGGTGGCTTGCAGATCTTTGTGAAGACATTCAAGACCAGATACACCCTTTAGAAGATGATGATCCCTGGCGGGATCCCAGCCAAGGAGGACCACAAGGCCCCCGACAAGAGCCTTGCCGAGGAAGACAGCAGGCTCCACGGCAAGACCCTTGCCAGGGCCCCGGCAAGGCCCTTGCCAAGAACACCCGTAGGGCCACCATCAGGCCCACGCCAGTCAAACCTCTACCGCCGTTCGCATGCAGCTGCCAACCCAACCAGCTGGGCAGACACCTGCGTGGCGGCATGCAGATCTTCGTGGAGACCCACCACTGCGCCACCTCAGCCGCCTGCCTGCCTACATGGCACCGCGGGTGCCGCTAGCCAGGGCGCGTGTCGACATGAGAGGGAGCGGCAACGGACGAAACGGGTCTCTCCCCCGTCCCCGATAAAGCAAGGACACCTGGGCAAGACGCATTAAATGCGCCTTGTCATGTAATGCGAGGGATAACCTCACATCACTGTACCCTTTTTCCACCTCCTGTGTGCCACTGTGGCAACCCCTTTCCTATAAAAGGAGGCCCGAGGCGACCAGGAGGAGGATTCGGCTTTTTGGAGCTCCTCACGCCCCATAGCTAGCTCAAGAACACAGATATACAATCCACCAAAGCAGGAATAGGGTTTTACGCATCCCCGCGGCCCGAACCTGGATAAACGAACCATGTGCTATCTGTTTGATCTGCTCTTCTCATGACCCCGCGCCCCGCAACCGTAGTAGGGATTCTTGTGATCCCATAGGTGTCATTCCCACCGACATCTTCAACAATTCATATGGTAACGTGTTGTACTTTGAGGCTGACGAGGAGCACAAATTCGAATTGGATCTACGCAAAGGAAAGAATAACCATCATATATGGTGATGGATGGGAGTAGTACATTGCAAACAAGCCGACGAGATTGACTGGGAGAACATGATGAAGAAGGAGCATCATGATAAATTTCAGCAAATGTTAGGTCAACAGGTGGAAGACATGATGGCCAGCTTTGGAAAGGCAATGGAGAGGATTGATGACATTGAGAAGACAATTGACACCAAGTTGTATGCCAAGTTCGATGAGGTACTCGCACATCTACCTCAACCACCACCCGCATCCGCTGCACCATTGCAACAACATCAACAACCACCACTTCACGATCCAGCAGGGCGAGCGCAGCGTGCTCCTCTTGAGCCAGGACAAACTTCTGGTGCTGCTGTTGATGCTTCCATAGCTCCTGTTGCTTGTGTAGCAGAGGAGGTCTATTATGAGGATGAGGTTGATCAAAATTAGAACTATGTGCAACCACCAGCACCACCATCACCAGGTCATCCTCATGCATATAATCGCTATGGTAGGGCTGCTGCACCACCACCTCAGGTATGAGATCATGACCATATTCCTAAACTGAAATTGAATATTCCAGTATTTGATGGTAGATATGTTCCTGATATATATCTTACTTGGGAGTTAGAAACTGAACAACATTTTACATGTTTCCAATATCTCGAGGAGAGACATGTTGCTACTACTATTTGTGCTTTCACTAGTTTTGCATGTGTATGGCGGTCTGAACATTGTAGATATCCTATTCCAGCTACTTGGGCTGCTTTGAAAACTGCTATGTGTACTCGTTGGGTTCCACCACCATATTATCAACGTGAATAAGTTCAAAAACTACAGCGTTTTAGACAAGGAAAAATTCTGTTGAGGAGTATTATCAGGAATTACAAACTGGTATGATTATATATGTGGTATTGTTAAGGATAATGAGGCTATGCTTACATGTTTTATGGGTGTATTAAATAGAGAGATTCATACCATTTTAGAATATAAGGAGTATAATAATATTAGTCATTTATTTCATCTTGCTTGCAAAGCTGAATGTGAAGTGTAGGATCGACAGGCATTGGCGCGAACTAATTTTTCTGTAGGACGGTCTTCATCATGGACGCCACGTACATCTTCTCCTTCCACACGTCCTACTGCAGCACCGCCTACTTCATCCGCCAACTCCATTCGAGATACAAGAAAATAGGCACCACCACCACCGTCCACCAAGAGCACACCTTTTGGGCCTGCAGAGAGCTCTTCTTCATCCATGGCATCAACAGGGCAAACACATGATATCATTTGTCTTCGTTGCAAGGGTGGTGGTCATTATGCGAGAGAATTCCCATCCAAGTGTGTGATGATTGCTACTGAGGATGGTGGGTATGAGTCCGCTAGTGACTATGATGAGGAGACTTTGGCTCTTATTGTAAGTGAAGAACATGGTGGAGATGATTCTGAACATGAGACGCAATACATGGCTACTGAAGATGCTGACAGATATGAGAGTTTACTTGCTCAACTTGTTTTGAGTGTGCAGGTAACACAAGCTGATAAAAATCAGAGGCACAATTTGTTCCATACAAAGGGAGTTGTGAAGGAATGTTCTGTCCGCATCATCATTGATGGAGGGAGCTGCAACAACTTGGCTAGCATGGAGATGGTGGAGAAGTCGTCTCTCACCAAAAGACCCCATCCGCATCCTTACTACATCCAATGGTTCAACAACAGCAAGGTTAAGGTAACACATACTGTTCATGTGCATTTTCGTATTGCCACATATGTTGATTATGTTGATTGTGATGTGGAACCCATGCAAGCATGTTCCTTATTACTTGGTAGACCATGGAAATTTGATAAATATTATGTACACCATGGTAGAAACAATCAGTATACTCTTGTTCATAAGGATAAACATATTACTTTGCTTCTTATGACTCCTGATTCCATTTTGAAAGATGATATTAATCGAGCTACTAACGCAAAACAAGAATAAAATAAGAGTGAAAATCAGATAGTGGCAAAATAATTTGAGCAACAAATGAAACCTAATAATAAACCATCTAGTGTTGCTTCTAAAATTAAATTGAGAAGTGGATGTTTACTTGCCATGAAATCTGATATTGATGATCTAGATTGCAGTAAATCTATTTGCTATGCTTTTGTGTGCAAAGAGGCATTATTTTCATTTGAGGGCATGCATTCCTCTTTGTCTCCTGCTGTTACTAACATTTTGCAGGAGTTCACCGACGTATTTCCACAAGACGTACCACCGGGATTATCACCTATTCGAGGGATTGAGCGTAAAGTTGACTTAATTCCCAGTGCTTTGCTGCGAAACCATGCACCATACCGTACCAATCCAGAGGAGACGAAGGAGATTATACGTCAAGTACAGGAGCTACTCGACAAAGGTTATATATGTGAATCAACATAATCTGCATATGTAGGGATAGCATATTTGTTGTCGTGAATAGATTCTCAAAATTGGCACACTTTGTACCATGTCACAAAAGGGATGATGATGCTAATGTTGTTGATTTGCTGTTTCGTGAAATTATTTGCTTGAATGGTGTGCCAAATACAACTGCTTAAGATCGTGAAATGAAATTTCTTAGCCACTTTTGGAGATGTTTATGAGCTAAGTTGGGGACTAAAGTACTTTTTAGTACTACATGTCAGCCCCAAACAGATGGACAAACTACAATAGTCAATAGAACATTGTCTACTATTCTTAGGGGTGTTTTGAAGAATAATAAGAAAATGTGGGAAGAATGCTTGCCTCATATTGAATTTTCTTATAATCGTTCACCACATTCTACTACTAAGATGTGGCCATTTGAAATTGTGTATGATTTCCTACCTCATGCGCCTATTGATTGGTTACCTCTTCCATCTTCGAAGAAGGTTAATTTTGATGCTAATCAGCATGTTGATTTGATCTTAAAAATGCATGAGTTAACTAAGGAAAACATTGAATGTATGAATGCAAAATATAGACTTGCTAGAGATAAAGGTAGAAGACATGTTGTCTTTGCACCTGGAGATCTTGTTTGGTTACATTTGCGTCAGGATAGGTTTCCTGATTTGCGCAAATCAAAGCTAATGCCACATGCTGATGGTCCTTTTAAGGTATTAGAGAAAATAAATGATAATGCATATAAACTTGAGTTGCCTACAGATTTTGGGGTTAGTCCCAGTTTTTAACATTGCAGATTTGAAGCCTTATTTGGGTGAGGAAGATGAGCTTCCGTCGAGGACGACTTCATTTCAAGAAGGGGAGGTTGATGAGGACATCAATATCATTGTTACATCCACATCCCTTGTTGTTATACATACTGGACCAATTACTAGAGCTCGTGCACGCCAATTAAATTACCGGATACTTTTGTTTCTTGGTAATGATTCTAAGTTCATGAGAATATGATGTTGCCTAAATTGGATACATTTGTCTTGCTTACATGTGCAAGATCAAGGGCCTAGCTTGGACAATAAGGATGAACATTGGAGCAAGATCAAGCATGGAGTTGATGGCATGCGCAAGGCAACAAGAACGAAGTTACAAGTGATGATTTCAGGACATTGAAGCCACCATAATAAGTGCATGATGCCTTGAAAAAAATATACCAGACTCCACTTCATAAATTTCGTCCAGAGGCTATTATAGGTGATGCATCACCTCTTTATTTGGCTAGGGCCATGTCATTTCGAAATACAGAATTATAGGCTATTTTATAGAGTCTGTATGTGTGGGGAAAACAGAGTTAGGATTTGTTTCAGACCCCTCCTACAAGGAGCCACGAAATTCCCCCTCTCTTCCTCCATATATACAGCCTTTAGGGTGTCATTTAGACTTTTGGTTTTGTTTAGATTAAACGTTCGCCATATCTGCAACTTCACATACTTTGTTTTTGTTCAACAACCAGACCAAAACGTCACAGAACCCCACTTGATCTATAAAGCTTTCCTCTTTTATTCGCAATATCTATATTGCAATTTCAATTTCTTGCTTGTTCTTTGTTTGGTTGTAGGAAATAGACCCTCGTGGTCAGGTTGATCGTGCTCTGGCGTGGTCAATAACCTCTCAGAGTTGGTTTAGCGATTGCAAAGGTGCGACGTCCTCGCATGTTCCTAGTCAAATCATCAAAGTCTACTTCACCTTAAATGATAGCCCTCATCTCTCTGAAACACAGGACATAGTTTCCTTTATCGGCGAAGCTGCAGAAGTAACAACCACAATTTTAACTTTTGTCTGCTCATCAAAATTATTGTAACAAATATTGTTATGAAAGCAACTTGATTGTATTGCAAGGACCAAGGGACATATATTACACTAGAAACTACTAGGAAAGGGCTTATAGGTGAACCCCAAGGAGTGGCGGGCGAGGTGGGGCACCCGCACTGTTACTTTCCAAAAAGACCTGTGGCGGGTGACAGAGAGCGCCCGTCACAGCTAAAGGTAGACCAGTGGCGGGCACTGGTTTGGTCCCGTCATAGGTAGACCCTTCAAAATAAGCCCTCCGGCTCAACAGCACGGTGGCAAGCGACTTCGTGATGCCCACCACAGATACTCCATTAGTTGTGGCGTGTTGCTTACATCGCCCGCCACAACTATATATTAGTAAACCGCGCCAACCGCGTCCAAATTTTGATGGTATTTGCGGTGGCGGGCGCACTTGTACGTCCACCACAGCTATTGATGCTTCACGCCGAACCATCGCGCATCTATTTTTCGGTTCCCACTCGTTTAGTCCTCACTTAGTGAGTTTCTCTCCCCTTCCACGCCGTCATGCGCCTCGCCCGCTAGCACCGCTATCCGTCCGACCCGCATCGCCGTTGAATCTTCTAGCCGACTATGGATGCCGCTGGATCTGCTTGTTGTTCTCCTCCAACCCATGCCGCCGCTGGATCCGCTCATTGTTCGCCTTTGACCGCCGCCACCGTCGTGTGCCTCGAGCGCCGCTGCTGTAATCCAGCTAGACCACCACCACCGTCGTCCTCCTCGGTTGCCGCTGCCATCATCCGCCTCGACCCACCGACGCTACCGTCCCCCGAAGCCGTCACTGGTATAATATTTTTGTGTTCTTCCGTGTTACCTTCTTTATTTGATTGGGAAATTTATAGATCAAAAGTAGCAACCCCATGGATAATAGAACAAAAATGCGATACTTTGTCTGTAATAGAACAAAATGTAATACCTTAAATTGTGTCGGTAAAGATGAAATCTATAATCAAAGTGCTTTAGGATCGGTTAGACTCTATATATGACAAGAGCCAAGTCACTCCCCATCAATACAGATTTGAAAATGAGTGCCAGTGTTTTGCTGAAACATTGATTAACTTTTGTTTCGGCAAATTTTTGGTACTCAATATATTCTTTATTTGAAGGGATGGGGTTTCATTCGTGTCAGGACCCCGATTCTAAGTCACACTGATCTAGCCTGTAACACATCATATCACTTTGCGGCCTCAAGCACGGTATTCCCATGGGTGCCACCTTACCTGGCCCGAGACCGTTTGCGCCTTTTGGCTCACGTATATGATAGTGTCGCTAGCATCCATATGATAGAGAACCCGGGCCGACATGACTGGTTTTGAACCTAAAGTGTCACTAACTTACGGGAACATGCATACATGACCCAACCTCGAACATGTTGGTCATCATCGTGTGAATCCGGGCTGTAGCAACTGGGCTAACAGGACATTGGGAACCCGGGCTATAGCAGGCTAGCAGGACTCCAAAAGTTACCGCGTGACATTTCCCCGAAGGGACACACACAGGAACGAAGTGGAACACATGCCAACCAGTCTAAGTGTTCTGAAGCAGTAGTAACTGGGCTAGCAGGACTCCGGTAAACCGGGCTGTAGCAGACTACCATGGCTCAGTGGAAGCACTAGACTACATTTCCCCATAGGAGAGGCTACCAAGGATAGACAACTAGGTTGTCGGATCCCACACATACCAAGCATTTCAATCATACACACAATATGCTCGATATGTGTAAATACAACATGGCATCACAACTGTCAGATTTCGGGTTCCGGCAGACCCTTGAGGTTCGAACACTAGGGTGCACGCGGAGACTTCACCTCCTACCTTCTTGCACCCCTCCGCCATGCTAGGATCTAAGCTAAGGAAAGAACAACACAAGAGACACAGGGTTTATACTGGTTCGGGCCACCATTGTGGTGTAATACCCT
Source organism: Triticum aestivum (assembly GCF_018294505.1). Classification (NCBI taxonomy): domain Eukaryota; kingdom Viridiplantae; phylum Streptophyta; class Magnoliopsida; order Poales; family Poaceae; genus Triticum; species Triticum aestivum. Next base: position 374,361,613 of record NC_057803.1, on the reverse strand, counting down.
ACTCCAGTGTGTGGTGTGTGGATTGCCTCTTGGGCTGATGATGATGAACAATACAAGGAAGAACAGCCTCGCGAGGGTCTGTTCTTGGCTGAGGCGATGAACTGCTGGGAGGAGTTCAGCCACCTTTCTCTCTCTCTCTCTCTCTCTTTCTCTGCTCTGACCGACCTCCTTGCTGTGTGGGTGGCTGGTCCTATTTATAGAGGCCCTGGTCCTCTTCCCAAATATTGAGCGGGAAGGGAGCCAACAATGGCGGGCTAATTTGAAGGGGGGCAGCAAGTATCAACTATCCTGACAAAAGTAGTCTTCGCCTACGCAAAGCTCTGGTGATGACGCCGTCTTGGGCTCCACGGTGACCTCCATCTCGTAGTCCTCCTGGTCTTGGTCTCGTTGCACCGAAATGGCAACCTTTGCCTGATGCCTCGGTACTCCACGGCTGTGCTTGCCCCCTTTGCACCAAAGAGGAAAGGAGGACGCTGCGCGGGCTGGCACCGCCTGGCGCCCTGAGTTGTCACGGCTTGCGTCATGGGCACCTCGTGAGGTACCCCGCCTTGATCTCTCCGCCTCCTCGTGAGCCAGCCTGACGAGGTCGTGCCTGAGGAGGCTTCGCGTGATCCGCCCCGCGAGGCTTGGCCCCTCGCGAGGGTCTTGGGTTTGTGTTGGTGAAGATGGGCCGTGCTGGGCCCCCTTTTGAGCCACGCCGCAGGCCGCATGCAGGCAAGTCTAGGGACCCCCGTTCCCAGAACGCCGACAGTAGCCCCCGGGCTCAAGGCGCGCCCGGACTTGGCCGTGCAGGGAGGCGGAAGGGCAAGGGCGAAGAGCCACGGTCCCTAACAGCCTGCGGCCTTGGGCACCGCGTGGCGGTTGATTGGACATGGGCGGCACTGTTCCCCCACGCCCTCCTTATCTTGTGTCGTGCTAGGCGGACCCGTAGTCGTACACAGCCGTTCCCCTTTTATCGCTCGAGCGCCCTCTGTCCTTCCTCTGCTCGAACTCCGGTTTCTGTTTTCAACTCAATCTCGAGCCTCCCTCCCCCCCTTCCCATCACCATGGCTCCGACGAAGAAGGGGAGAGGGAAGAAACCCATGTCTCCGCCTTGCCCGCCGCCGTCGGCGGCCCCCGCCGAGGGCTTGGGCAAGGTCAGCTTGGCTCTGGCCACCATCTTCAATGAATGCGGGAGGACGACGGCCTGGCCCGCGTCCCACTTCTCCATCGACAGGACAGCCACCGAGGTCCCGTATCTTGCCGACACCCTGTGGGCAGGTCTGGTTCCCCCCTTTTCTGATTTCTTCAACGCCGTGCTTTCCCACTATCAGATCCACATGATGCATCTGGGTCCTGAATCCATAACCCTTCTTTCGGTCCTCGCCTTTGTTTGCGAAGCTATGGTGGGCATCCCTCCTTCGGTTGCCCTGCTGCGCCACTTCTTCTCATTGCATCTTGTTGACCCTACCCAATGCTGGGCTTGTGTGAGCTTCGTTGCCGCGCCTGAGACGGCGGCCTCTGGGATTGACTTCAAGCTTCCCCTGCCTGCGGTCGGGTTCCGCGAGCGGTGGCTGTATGTGGACGCAGGATGCCCAGCCCCCTGCTATTGGAGCTGACCTCGCCTACCGTCCCTAATTCGGGCTGGGGCCAGGAGACGCTTGAGAGCCCCCGGCTCGTCTTCGACTGGCGCCGCTTCGCGCTCTTGAGGTCGCTTGGCGTGACAGCGCCCAAAGTGGTGAAGGAGTTCCTGTTATGCCGCGTTGCTCCTCTTCAACACCACTCTCGCCGGATGTGGGCCTTCCGTGGGCGCGAGGATTGTATGAGGCTCCAGGAAGAGGACCTGACTCCTGAGATGCTGAGGACGGCGCTCTTGACCCTGGCTGGGGACCCCAACCCCGGCAGTGTCCGGCAGGGAGGGGCCTTGCTGTACCTCTGCCAGAGCAGGGGCGACTTTGTGAAGCAGATGCCTGTCTTTGATGAGTGGGTGCCGCGCCCCGCCGGCCTTCAGGGGCCTCGCAAGAACCCAGTGGTGTTGACGGCCCTACCAGTCGGCCAAGGCGACTCATCCTCGAGTGGCGGAGCAGGGAGGCACAAGGCGCCAGAGGCTGAGGGGGCTCCCGGCACGGTGACAGCGCCGGGCGAGGCTCATGAGGAATCAGCTCTTGGGGCCCGTGCCGCTGAGGCTGAGGGTGGTGAGCAGCTGCCCTCAGTGCCTGCGACTGGGGCCCCCGAGGCTCCAGCTGCGTCTCTTGGGGAGGCGATTGGCAGCGCACACCAGGCAGGCGCCCCTGCCGCAGATCGCCTTGCCGCTCCGTCTTCGTCAAAGGTTGATCCATGCGCCCAACTCTTGGGCCGCTTCCGCGTGAACTTTGAGGCACTCCGGAAGAGAAGGGAGGCCCTGGGCGACGATTACCCTTGTCGCCTGCTGAAGCGTAGGAAGTACTTCGCCACTGATGAGTAAGACTTTTCCTTTCCCGGCTCCCGGTCCTTCTGTTACTTGTACTGACCCTTGCTCCGCAGGCCCCTTCCAGCCGAGCTTGCGGAGACGGCTGAGGAGCCGTCCCCCTTGGCTTCGCCCCCTCCACCGTCCTCGAGCGCTCCGAGCAGCGGAGCCCTTGTGGTGAGGGTGATCGAAGAGGCGAACCATCCCGAGGCGCACCGCGGCCCCGCGCACCTCGCGATCCTCCTTCGCGAGCCTTCTCGTGGCATAGCTAGCCTGCCATGGGCCTCTCGCCTGGTCGTGAACTGCGATTGGCTGAGTCGCTTCCTGCGCTCTTCTCCTGAGGACGGGCTGGCCCCAGGCCGGGCTTCTGACGCGGCGTGCCCGGCCATCGCGAGGGTGCCAGCCCCCAGCCCCCAGCCCTGAGGGGGAGTGCTGACTCGCGGCCCCCGGCGCTTGCTCAGGGCGGATGATGGTGTGGAAGACGTGCTCGAGCGCGCCCGGGAGCGCCGCGCTCTCCGTCAAGGGTTCCTTCGAAGGGCGACTGACGTAGTGAGCCTGCTTGGTGAGGAGCTTGCTGATGAAGACGCACGCCTTGAGGCCGAAGGCCTGCGCCTGGCTGCAGAGAAGCGCGAGCTGAAGGGCGCCATCGCCCTTGCACGCCGTGAGCGTGATCTTGATGAAGCAGAGGCCAAGGCGTCGTTGGTGGCCTCTCGGGAGGCCCGGTCTCGGGCCGCTGAGGAGGCTCGGGAAACTGACCAGCGGCGAACGGCTGCGGAGGATCGGGCTCGGGAGCTTCTGGCCTGGTGCCACTCGCTGGAGGAGCAGGTGGAGCTGCGCGAGGCAGCCCTCGCGTCGATGAAGGTGGCCTTTGGCGACTTAGCAGAGCTCCAGAAGCGTGAGGAGGCGCTGACACTGGAAGCCGTCGAACGTACCCGCGAGTACGAGCGTCTGGAGACGAGGGAGCGCTTGGTGACGCAGGCGGAGGATGATGTTGCTGCACAGGAAGCCTGCGTCCTGGAGGAGGTCGGACGTCGAGTGGCGATGGCGCATCTGAACCTCGAGCACAAGTTCGAAGAGAAGCTGGGGTTGATCCGGGTAGAAGCTGAAGGCAGGACTGCCGCTTTGAGGGCCAAGCTGGAGGAGGCGGTGCGGCGGGCCGATGCTTCCCGGGCCGCCCTTGAGGTGGCGCGAGGTGAGTTAACCACCTCCTAGGATGAGGTGTTCCTTCTTCGCCAGCGGGTGGAGGAGGTTGAGGCCGTCGCGCGTCAGAATGCGGACGAGATACGTCAGCGGCGGATCTTGGAGCGTGAGCACGGCCCCATGCTCACCACTCTCCGGGAGAGAGCAAACGCGGCCTTGGGCAACATCTGCGAGGAGGCCGTCGGTGAGACGCATGCAATCAACTACGCGGGCAATCTCTAGTTCTTCACTGATGTGGTGACGCAGCTGGAGGCGCGGTCGACCAGGGCTGACAGGTTGGTGGAGGAGAGGAGCCGCCCCTTCTCAGGCGCGCCTTTTCCCGCGTCTTCAGTCACCTCCGGAACATGGATCCCCATTTTGATTTTGATGCCGCCATCGCCCCAGTCCCCTAGGCTGTCCGAGGCGACCTGGCGCACTGGGTGGAGGACAATATGGACGCTCTTATCAGGGCCTTTGCCTCAGAAAACGATGATGCGATCGTGGCGGCTGACGAGGGCGGCGCGATGGGCGGCCCTGACGCCGCTGGCGGCGACGCGGACAGCGATGGCGAGTTCAGCGGTGCCAGCAACGGCCCAGGTGGTGCTCCTAAGGACGCATTGGGGGATTCGTCCGACTGATTGTACATCGTTCCTGCTTCCTTACCCTGCATGAATAGAACTCAGGTTTTGGCCTGATGACTGTGAGAGCATTTTGGAGGGGGGCCCTCATGTAAAACTTATGTTTATCGTATCAGTAGAAGCCACATCGCCCATGCGCCCACGCCAAGTGGCTAGCTTAAGCGACGCGCTGGTCGGCTAGTATACCTTTGTTCCATGCTGGCCCTGAGGCAGCCCGCGGGGGTTGTGGTGTCCTGAGTGTCCCCTGATTGAATCCGTAGGATCTGCAGTAAAACACCCTCCTGAGAGGACGCGGCGGCGGCAGTCTGGCCTGCGCGCAAGCTAGGCCTGACCCGGCTTGCGAGGGGCTCGCGAGGGGAGGCGGCTGAGGCGAAGTGGTAACCAAAACGCGAGAAATTGCTCGAACGAGACTAAGCACCCCTCCCCGAACACACGCAAATCTCAAATTCGAATCCAACTTAAATCCAGCGGGGAAAAGCGACAACCAAGGGGAAGAGCAACGAAAGCAAACAAAAGGCCGCGTCCGACACCTAGTCTAGTCTTGGACGTCTTCTCACCAGCGCGGAGCTAATTGCTGCCACTGGGCGTGGGAGGGAGCCCCAGGGCCTGAGGCTGGCACCCCTGAGACTCCGGGGCGTGTACAGCCCCACTCATTATTACGTGAGAGTGTCACGGGGCGGCGAGCTTCACAGGCACTGGGCCTTCTTCACAGGTACTGGCCTTGCTTCATATCGCCAGATGAGGGCCCCGCCTTGCGCCACACTCTAGTGCCATCAACGAGGACCAGAAACCAAGACGCTACCGATGGGGTAGAGCGGTCGCCAGCGGTTCCCCCGACGACCACGGGTCCTCCGCCGGGGGCAGGCCCTTGGGCACCTCCCCAGCGGAGGGCCTACCTCTTGAGAACACCTTGCTCCGAACGCCGCGGTGGTGATGTCGAATCCCTGCCCCTCTCCTGCAGCCCCCTGCGTCCTCCTCCCGAGGGGTAGGAGGCTGTGGGAGCGGGGCAGCTGCCCGCTGCGGCAACCTGCACCTCCTGCGATCCATGGTTAGCGTATGCCTGTTGAAGAATTAGCGGTACCCGATAATCGCTGCTTCCAGCGTGCCTAGTGGGACCGTCCCGAGACTCCTGGAAGGGCTCAGCTTCTGGCGCCTCGTCCCCCCGGCTCGGGCTGAGGATCGAGCCTGGCTCGCTCTCGTGTGAGTGTCCTTGATCCATCATGAGGGGCACGCATTCCTCTGGCGCCGCCACCCCGAAGGCCACGCTGTAGTGCTCTGCGCGCCACGCGGTCCTGCCTGACGCGCCTACTGTGGGGTGGCAGCGCGACTGTCCACTGAGGCCGCGGGTCACGTCGAGCCCTTCTTCTTCGCGGACCAGGAGCGGGGGCTGCGCCGCCGCCGATCCGGTGCTGACAGCCTCGCTGGTGTTGGTGTAGCCTTGGAGCCCGCGGGCGCGCGCGGGGCCCCCGCGCGGGCCGCCCTAGGTTGGAGCTAGGAGCTGGGTGCAGAAGGGGTGAGCCCCCGAGGCGGCGAAGCCCAGGAGCTCTGCCACCCACTCCAGCAGCACGTCGCGGCCGCCCTCCAGCAATCTGCACTACAGCAGCTCTCGAGCCACCGTGAGCGCGGCCCTCGAGTTTGCTTGCTCCCGGTGGATGTACGGTGTCGTGGTCGCGACGTGATTGGAAGCCCTTGCTGCCGACTGCGCCTGCCGTGGTGTGAGAGTTGTCGAAGCCTGTCCGCGTCGCCCGCGGCCCGCAGCGCCCTGCGGACCGCGAGCTGCCTGGGGCATGGGGTCGCCTGAGGCGAGCGGCTCTGCGCGGGCGGGCCATGCTGCCCACGGGTCTGGGTTGCCTTCCTGGTCGCACCCCTACCTGGCGCACCAAATGTCGAATTTCGGGTTCCAGCAGACCCTTGAGGTTCGAACACTGGGGTGCGCGCGGAGACTTCGCCTCCTACCTTCCTGCACCCCTCCGCCGTGCTAGGATCTAAGCTATGGAAAGAACAACACAAGAGACACAGGGTTTATACTGGTTCGGGCCACCGTTGTGGTGTAATACCCTACTCCAGTGTGTGGTGTGTGGATTGCCTCTTGGGCTGATGATGATGAACAATACAAGGAAGAACAGCCTCGCGAGGGTCTGTTCTTGGCTGAGGCGATGAACTGCTGGGAGGAGTTCAGCCACCTTTCTCTCTCTCTCTCTCTTTCTCTGCTCTGACCGACCTCCTTGTTGTGTGGGTGGCTAGTCCTATTTATAGAGGCCCTGGTCCTCTTCCCAAATATTGAGCGGGAAGGGAGCCAACAATGGCGGGCCAATTTGAAGGGGGACAGCAAGTATCAACTATCCTGACAAAAGTAGTCTTCGCCTGCGCAAAGCTCTGGTGATGACGCCGTCTTGGGCACCATGGTGACCTACGTCTCGTAGTCCTCCTGGTCTTGGTCTCGTTGCACCGAAATGGCAACCTTTGCCTGATGCCTCGGTACTCCGCGGCTGTGCTTGCCCCCTTTGCACCAAAGAGGAAAGGAGGACGCTGCGCGGGCTGGTACCCGTCTGGCGCCCTGAGTTGTCACGGCTTGCGTCATGGGCACCTCGTGAGGTACCCCGCCTTGATCTCTCCGCCTCCTCATGAGCCAGCCTGACGAGGCCGTGCCTGAGGAGGCTTCGTGTCGTCCGCCCCGCGAGGCTTGGCCCCTCGCGAGGGTCTTGGGTTTGTGTTGGTGAAGATGGGCCATGCTGGGCCCCCTTTTGAGCCACGCCGCAGGCCACAGGCAGGCAAGTCTGGGGACCCCCGTTCCCAGAACGCCGACAACAACAAAACTCTACGACTCAAAGTATTTATTCATTAGGCTCCGAGGAGCAAGATATTACAAACATGGGTCTCATGACCCAACATTCAGAGCATACAAGTCAAAGCACATGCGGAAGCTTAACATGTCTGAGTACAGACATCTACAAATGAAAAAGGCTGAGAAGCCTGACTATCTACCAGATCCTGTCGAGGGCACAAGATCGTAGCTGAGGTATCAAGCTAAACGTCGAAGTCCACGTGGAACTACTAGCGAGACTGAAGTCTCTCTACAAAAACAAAAATTAAGCAAATGTGAGTACAAATGTACTCAGCAAGACTTACATCAAAACTAGCTACATATGCATCGTATCAACAAAGGGGGTGGTGGAGTTTAACTGCAGCAAGCCAGCCTTGACTCAATGGCTAACCTGAACTATGACTGCAAGTAACTCTTTTGAGGTGGCACACACGAGTCCACATATTCACCCAAACAATACACCACTATGGATCCGCTCCCATCTCCCTATGAGAAGGCCATCCATAGCACTCACGCTTATCTTGCGCATTTTAGAGTATCCACTTTCACTTTTCTATGAACTGTTATAGGCAACCCAGAAGTCCATTACCGTGGACACGGCTATTCGAATAGATCATTTATAACCCTGCAGGGGTGTACTTATTCACACATGTTTCCACCACTTAGCGTGTGCACACGACATGTGTTCGGCAGACTTCAAGCGAAAGCCAACGTGGGTGTAGACCACGACCTAACTAACCACACAAGTCTCTAGTCCAGGTATATCGCCTATTTGGGTTCCATCCGCAAGGAGATCCGGACGTGGTTTCGCTCACAGCCCCAAACTATGTGTGCAAGGTTCTTGAGACACCAAACGGGCGCCTGGTACACCATGCCGCGGTGTATCTACCACATCATAGCCCACCCCTAGGGTCAGCGCTACACACGGCCTCCAACACATACACTACAAACACCAGAAACTAGTTGCAACTCCTGGACAAAGGACATGGGCGGTTAATAAGTCGAGCGGGGTCATATTTCAGGGCCCAACATGTGGTAGTAGTTGTTCATGGATCTCAAACACAGAACTCAGTTCCTAAGGACGGCTTCAATGAGACAACCCACCATGTACTCCTACATGGCCTCTCAACGCTACCTTTACCAAATCGTGTTCACACACTTAGCTCACACACGGTAGGACATGTTCATCACCATTCCAATTCATCCCCGATGAATCAGACCTGACTCAACTCTAAGAAGTAGCAGGCATGACAAACAAGCATGAATGAGTAGGCACATCAGGGATCAAACAACTACTACTCATGCCAGTGGGTTTCATCCATTTACTGTGGCAATGACAGGTCATGCAGAGGAAAGGGATTCAACTACCGCAGCATGTAATAGTTGAATCGTTGTTGTCCTAATGCAGTAAAAGAGAGGAGGAGCGAGAGAGTGCGATTTTATCGGAATGAACAAGGGGGTTTTGCTTGCCTGACAGAGTGGTCGACGGGTACTGCCCTTCAGTTGGATACGCATGAATATCCTCGGAGGCAGAACCTACCACGAAGATCACACCGGTAACACAATCATTACATGGCAATATGCAACAATATGATGCATGCAATGACATGGAAAAATGAGTGTGTTTTGGCTAATGCAGCTTTGAATAGGGTGGTTTGAGTTCATTTCAATCAAAGATTCAAATGCAAACCCAAAATATGAACACATATAAATGCATTATCTTGTTTCATCTAAACAGCAAGGTTAGATTTCTCTAACATGCATGAAAACAATACAAATGGATAGATTTGATTTTTCTGATCATTTTTCATATATAACTTATTTCATTCTGAGTTATGGTTGAATTCCTATGAATTTTAGAAGTTAGCAATATTTTCTAGAATTTCCTGAATAAGAATAATCCAGTAACCGAGTAATTGCATCAGGGTGATGTAAGCAGTCAAAGAAGACGGTCCAGGTCAAAACTGACCTGTGGGTCCCGTCTGTCAGTGACTAACCTAACTAATCTAATTTAGTTAGCGTTAAACTAGCACTAATCTTGTTTAGTTAGTGGCATGGGGCCCACACGTTAGTGACCCAGGGGGGTGAAAATGGGGTCAACCCCAGTCAAACTGGTCAACTCGCCGACGTTTAGCCGTCGGCGAGGCTAGATGCGGCGGGGCAGTGCGGGTTTCCTCCTCCGGCGACCAAATGGACGGCGGAGAGCATCTACGTGACGTGGGGAGTGAGCCACGTCGAGTGGTGGTGGTGGTTGAGCTCCAGGTCGCCGCAAATGACGCCGACGACGAGCTATGCAGCTGCTGGAGTTCGGGTGAGGTTGAACTCGTCGCTGTGGTGATCTTGGAGGCTCAAGGCCGACTCCTACATGGTCTATGTGGTGCTGTGAAGTCATTGGACATGGTGGTGTGCCCGTTGGGTGGCCAGAGCATCGTCGACGACGAGCTCAGGCGGCGCCGCGTGCGGTGAAGCTCATTGCGGTCAAAGCAGTGGACGGTAGCGAGAACGAGAGGGATGGGAAGGGGCAGAAACTCACGGTGAACACGATGAGCTAGGCGACACAGTCGGGGACGAGCTGCTACAGTAGTGACGGCAAAGGGGATCTCCGGCGGTGGCGGAGTCGGGCGAGGTTGATGCAGTGGCTTCGGGGCAAGCGAGTGCTCGGGGCTCAGCCTGCTCGATGGAGAGTGTCGGTGTCAAAACCGGCGGATCTCGGGTAGGGGTTCACGAACTGTGTGTCTAAGGCGGATGGTAACAGGAGGCAGGGGACATGATGTTTTACCCAGGTTCGGGCCCTCTTGATGGAGGTAAAACCCTACGTCCTGCTTGATTATTCTTGATAATATGAGTAGTACAAGAGTTGATCTACCACGAGATTTGAGAGGCTAAACCCTTGAAGCTAGCCTATGGTATGATTGTATGTTGTCCTACGGACTAAAACCCTCCGGTTTATATAGACACCGGAGGGGGCTAGGGTTTACACAAGGTCGGTTACAAAGGAGATATACATATCCGTGTTGCCTAGCTTGCCTTCTATGCCAAGTAAAAGTCCCATCCGGACACGAGATGAAGTCTTCAATCTTGTATATTCATAGTCCAACAGTCTGACCAAAGGATATAGTCCGGCTGTTTGGAGACCCCCTAATCCATGACTCCCTCAGTAGCCCCCGAACCAGGCTTCAATGACGTCAAGTCCGACACGCAGTATTGTCTTCGGCATTGCAAGGCGGGTTCTTCTCCAAATTTTGAATGTTTGTCAAGTAGTGTCTAGCACCATAAATGTTGGACTTCTTGGCTTATGCACCCAATAAGGGATATCTTCCACGCGTCGAATGAATACGAGGAGCCAGGGCATTTTTACATTCGCCCCCCTAGCCAGATAAATAAATTGTCTATTAAAGGGATAGGGATTCTTAGATCCAATCCATACCATCCTCCCATAGCGAGAATCCATCGGAGCGCGCTTCGGAAAAATCCATTCCAACATGGCCGACCACCGCAGCTCCTCCTCTCGCCCCCATAGCTCTAAGCCCGGTGATTGGGAGAGGTGTTCTGTCTCACACAGTCGATTAGTCAAACTACAGACTCAGGGATTTCTCCCTCCAGCGTATATGGTTCCCATCCGAGCTGGGCTCGCCACCTACAATGGCGAGGAGCAAGCAGAGAGCTTCCCCATCCCCTCTACAAGGGAGTGGGTGTGCCTTGTTCCTTACTTATTAAGGGACTCGGATTTCCGATTCATCCGTTCCTCCGTGGGCTCCTGGAATTTTATGGCCTCCAACTGCATAATTTCACCCCTGCTTCTATATTACACATCGCTGGCTATGTTGCCCTTTGCGAGTTATTCCTAGGATGCGAGGCTCATTTCAAGCTGTGAAAAAGGTTATTTTGCCTCGTCCCCCGCACACAGAAGGGGTCACTTTATCAAGTGGGCGGAGCCGAAATATGGTGCATCGCCGAAACCGGATACATGTCCAGTACTCCGAAGAAGGCGTCCAAAGACTGGCCTTCGGAATGGTTTTATATGGAGGACGTCCCCCTTCCAGACCCCGTTTGGCGGGGTCTTCCTGAGTTCAACAATGCTCCTCTGAAGAAACGCCGAAGTTGGCGCCCACGGAGCCCCCGGGAGGAAGACAACGGATAAGTCCTTTACCTGATGAACCGGATTAAAGCGTTGGCTCAATCAGGATTGACAGTAATTGAGGTTATGTCAATATGCATAATGCGGGGAGTGCAGCCACTTGAATATCGAGGGCACCCCATGTGGTGTTTTAACGGGGAAGATGATGCCACCCGTTGCGGCCGTAAGGGTCCGGACAACGTTGTTGCTTTAGCAAAAATTATGTTCGAGTTGTTCAAGGGAGAGGAAGAGGAGTTCATCCGCATCAAGCCACGGGATGGATTCTCCATGTACAACCCTCCAAGCTGGGTGAGTTATATCTCCTTGCTCCCATTCTTCCCGCATTCTTTGTCGTAGGTACTTACCTTGCCATTTTGTGGCAGGAACTGCGAAAAGCCATAAGGGAGGTCAACATCCCATCTCCACAACTAGAGGACCCTGACCGGGCCCTCGGTCCCAGACTCGAAGAAGATCCGGACATATTCGTGGAGCTGATAGACCGGCAGTTCTATCAATTAAGTTGTGATGACGCCATGGTGGCCATTACGGCCGATTATCCCGGACTGCTTCCTGCGTCGCACATAAGAAAAAACAAAAATCCCAACTCCAAAAACTAGGATCCCCTTTTAGACACTTCACCTACCATATACACATGGTGTTTTATAGGCAAGGCATTCGGGATGCCGTGCCGAACCCGCAGCAACTCGCTAACAAGAGGCACCAAGGCCGGGCAGGCCAAAAAGGAAGGCGGTCAGGACGGAGACGCCGGCGCAGAGGTATGACAAAAACCCCGCTCCGTGGTTGTCGTCTTTCTCAAAATGTAATGACGTCCATGTTTCTTTAACAGAAAAAAGTGCTCGCCGGAATATGTGTGGTGAGGCTGCCGATCATGCTTCCACTAGTCGGTCTCTAGGACCAGACATAGAGGCAGAAGCCAACATGGGGTGGACGCGGGATACTCCCCCTATAGAGGATGCGGATAGACTATCCGCTACAAATTCAGAAGTGGAGAGCGCCATGTATCATAGGCGTCGCCGGGCCGTACTCCGTGATGCTTTCTGCTCACCGGAGGCATTTGATGCCTTCAATTCTGGAGATGCGTACCTCTGTGCTGCTCAAAATGGTCTAGCCAGAGCCACAGACCAATATGTAAGGGATGTACGGGTAAGCAAATCTGACGATTATATGTATCAGTAGCCCCTGAGACTAGAAACAGTTAGCAGAACTGATTTAAGGATCATCTATTGTGCAGGTTCTTACAGAGAAGAAGACACGACTGTCACAGGAGCTGGAGGAACACAAGACCCAACTTCGGGCCGCCGTTTCCGCGTTGAAGGAACCTAAAAAGTCCCCAGCTGGTAACATTTCTTTCGAAGAATGATAGGTACCATATAGCGTGCGGTTGTGGCTGCAGATCTAACAATAGATATTGCAGATGAATCCAGAGAGAATCTAGAGGACCAGCATGTTGTACGTCGGCTAAAGGCTGGCGAACGCGTGCTGACTGAGGTCAAGCGGGAGAAAAACAATCTCCAAGATACCAATACCAAGCTGAGCGTGGAACTGAAGGATGTTCGAGCCCATCTTGCGGACTCCGAGAAGAAGAATAAGCGGCTTCGACGCAGCATTTTCAGTAAGTGCTTGAATGGACCCTTAAAAAGGGGGCGGCGGAGAAGCCGGCTAACAGAGTTATGTCTGCAGGTATGCTGACGGGCTGTCCCGCGGAGGAGTTGCCGGGTCTGCGGGTGATCTTCTATCCGAGCTCTCACAACTGCACAAACAAGTTCGGCAGGTGATGCAAGGTATTGCCCAGGCCTTGTCGCCATCCGTCTCCCTGCCAGAAGGCATTGGAGAGCTTGTGGAGAAGCTCAAGGGAGCACGGCGGCGCTTCCGATTATGGAAGATATCGGCCTGCCATCAAGGTGTCAGGGAAGCCTGGGCCATGGTGAAGACGCGGTATACCAAGGCTGACCCAAACCACATGGCCGAGGTCGGACCTGTGGGGCCCGATGGGAAAGAGATCCCCGTTAGCTTAGTTTATGGGCAAGTAGAATTAGCCGCAAAGTATTCCCAACAGGATTGTAGGCTAGACCGCCTGTTGGATGGTATAGAAGAGGAATTTAGTCAGCCTACATGACTATGTAATTAAAGTGACATGTATAATGCCTTTTAACCGGATTGTAAATCATTTGGCATGGCGGACCTTTTCGCTTCAACCTCGGGACCCGATAGACCGGAGTGTGTCCGAATACCCGCTCATTTATATAAGAACCGGGGTATGCGTGGAAACCAGGTGTATGGGTCATTAGTGCTTGAACAGACAAGTACCCAACTTGTTATGTTATATTACATGGGTAGTAAGAAACATCTTCCAGGGAGAATAGTTCCGTTAGGGGTTCCTTTCCCTAGGTACGCATGCCCTAAAGTGCATATCCGGACTGCGAGCGGAGACGCAGGCAAAAACATCTAGCGGCATATATGGAAAATAAATAAAAATCATCTTTTGTTCGCCGACCGAATATTCCCTTAAGAACGCTAGCTTTCGGCATCACCCAGTCTGAGGTACACATCCGGCTGACCCGGCAGTAACAAGCGCAGAGGTGCTCCCCTTATGCCCTAGCCGAATTAACGGGAACGTAGGGCATAAATACAAGAGCTAGGCAACCCAACTTGGCCAAAACTTAAGTCATATCGATGCATATAATGGCGAAGAAAAGTCACATGCGGAAGAATAACACATGTGCAGGGCATGAAGCCCGGATAGATAATTAAGCTTCTGTGTAAGAAGCCCCCAGGTATAATGAGCGCGGTTAGTGAGCCTATAGTGTGCAAGCAAGGCACAAATTGGCCCTTGAAGGCCTTGAGAAAGAATAAAAGAAAGAAAGAGAAAAAAGACAGATAATGTATATGCAAAAAATGGACAGAGGAAGGAGACGAACATAGAGTCCGGCGCTAGGCGTAGAATCTTCGGAGCCTGGCTGCGTTCCATGGGTTCGGCTCAAGTCGATTATTCATGCATCTCGCAGACGGTACGCTCCACCGGTTAGAACTTGGTCAATAATAAAGGTACCTTCCCATTCTGGCTCGAGCTTGGTCTTTTTCTTCTCCGGCAGGCATAGAACTAACTCGCCAACGTTATAAGTTTTTGCCCGTACTTCTTTGCTTTGGTATTTGCGAGCATGTTGCTGATAGAATGCGGAACGGGCTTTTGCCACTTCACGCTCCTCCTCCAGGGTGTCCAGACTGTCCTGCCAATCGAGCTCGGCTTCTCATTCTTCATACATGCGCACTCGAGGTGAGTCATGAATTATGTCGCAGGGTAGAACTGCCTCTGCGCCGTACACCATAAAGAAGGGTGTATATCCGGTAGTACGATTTGGCGTGGTTCGCAGCCCCTAGAGTACGGAGTCGAGCTCCTCTACCCAGTGCGTGTTAGACTCCTTTAAGGACTGCACTAATCTATGTTTAATGCCGCTCATGATAAGACCATTTGCTCGCTCAACTTGGCCGTTGGTTTGTGGGTGATAGACGGAAGCATAATCGAGCTTGATGCCCATGTTGCTGCACCAGAGTTTTACCTCGTCGGCCGTGAAGTTCGTGATGTTGTCAGTGATGATGCTGTGGGGGACGCCATAACGGTGTACAACCCCGGATATGAAGTCTATCACCGGTCCGGATTCGGCTGTTTTAATAGGTTTGGCTTCTATTCATTTGGTGAATTTATCCACCATGAACAGTAAGTATTTTTTCTTATGGGTTCCCCCTTTAAGGGGTCCAACCATGTCAAGCCCCAGACCGCGAAGGGCCAGGTAATGGGGATTGTTTGGAGGGCGGTGGGTGGCATGTGGCTTTGGTTTGCAAAAAGCTAGCAACTGACGCAGCGTTGGACCAAGTCCTGTGCGTCTGCCCTGGCCGTCGGCCAATAAAAACCTATATGGAAGGCCTTGGTTACAAGGGCCTGGGCTGCGGCGTGGTGGCCGCCGAGTCCGGCGTGAATTTCTGCCAAAAGCTTCTGCCCTTCCTCTTCGGAGATGCACCTTTGAAGGACTCCGGTAGTGCTTTTTTTATACAGCTCTCCCTCGTGGACCCTGTAGGCTTTAGATCGCCGTACTATCCAGCGTGCCTCATTTTGGTCCTCGGGAAGTTCCTGCCTAGTTAGGTAGGCCAGGAATGGTTTTGTCCACGGGGCAATGATGGCCATTATTACGTGGGTTGAAGGTGTTATTTCGGTGGCAGAGCCTCCGATTATGTCAGAGTGTTTGGTATCGGGCATTTTGGCCGGGTCCGGACTGTTGTTACCGGTGTCCCCTTCCCATACCACGGATGGCTTAAACAACCTTTCCAAAAAGATGTTAAGGGGGACCGCATCGCATTTTGCAATGATGCAGGCGAGGATATCCGCCGCCTAATTGTTTTCCCGAGCCACATGGTGAAATTCGAGCCCCTCGAACCGAGCTGACATCTTTAGGATGGCGTTTCGATAGGCCACCATCTTCTGATCCTTGGCATCGAAGTCTCCATATATTTGGGATATTGCAAGGTTTGAATCCCCAAGCACCTCGAGGCGTTGAATGCCCATGGAAACTGCCATCCGAAGACCATGTAACATGGCTTCATATTCGGCTGCGTTGTTGGAGTCTCTATACAGTATCTGCAGTACGTATTGAACTGTATCTCCGGTTGGGGACGTCAGGACGACGCCAGCCCCCAGACCAGCCAGCATTTTGGAGCCGTCGAAGTGCATGATCCAATTGGAGTATGCGTCGTACTCTTTAGGGAGTTCGGCTTCCATCCATTCGGCGACAAAGTCGGCCAATACTTGCGATTTAATGGCTCGCTGAGGTTTGTAAGTTATGTCGAACGGGAGGAGCTCAATGGCCCATTTGGCAATCCGGCCCGTGGCGTCGCGGTTGTTTATAATATCATTAAGTGGCACTTCCGAGGCTACTGTAATCGAACACTCTTGAAAGTAGTGTTGCAGCTTCCGGGATGCCATGAATACCGCATAGGCTATCTTTTGATAATGTGGATACCGTGATTTGCATTGAGTGAGGACAGTGGATACATAATATACCGGCTTTTGAAGAGGGAATTTATGTCCGACCGCTTCTCGTTCGACGATGAGCACTGCGCTTACAACCTGATGAGTTGCCGTGATGTACAACAGCATTGGTTCGCCGATGTTTGGCGCGGCCAGGATTGGGTTGGTTGCCAGTATGGCCTTTATTTCTTCCAATCCGGCTGTGGCAGCGTCCGTCCACTCGAAGTGTTCGGTGCGCCGAAGGAGGCGATAAAGGGGTAATGCCTTTTCTCCTAAGCGGGAGATAAAGCGGCTTAGAGCCGCCACACATCCAGTTAATTTCTGGATTTGTTTGAGGTCCGTTGGGATAGCCAACTGTGACAGAGCTCAAATTTTGGCCGGATTAGCTTCAATTCCTCTACTGGAGACAATGAAGCCCAGGAGCTTTCCAGTTGGTACGCCGAAAATGCATTTTTCCACATTGAGCTTGATGTCATATGTTCGGAGGTTGTTGAATGTGAGCCTCAAGTCGTCTATTAGAGAGTCGACGTGTTTGGTTTTAACGACCACATCATCTACGTATGTCTCTACTGTTTTGCCGATCTGTTTCTCCAGACATGTCTGAATCATGCGCTGATATGTTGCGCCGGCGTTTTTGAGCCCAAAAGGCATTGTGTTGAAATAGAAGGGGCCATATGGTCTGATAAATGCCGTTGCGGCTTGGTCGGACTCCGCCATCTTGATTTGGTGGTAGCCGGAGTATGCGTTGAGGAAACACAATGACTCGTGTCCTGCGGTAGCATCAATAATTTGATCAATGCGGGGGAGGGGGAAGGGATCCTTTGGGCAAGCCTTGTTGAGGTCCTTGAAGTTGACACATAGGCTCCAGGATTTGTCCTTATTTGGTACCATCACCAGGTTTGCTAGCCAGTCCGGGTGTATTATTTCTCTAATAAATCCGGCCTCCAATAACTTGGCTAGTTCCTCTCCCATAACTTGTCTCTTAGGTTCAGAGAAATGCCGAAGAGTCTGCTTAACCGGCTTGAATCCCTTTAGGATATTGAGGCTGTGCTCGGCCAGCCTACGTGGGATTCCTGGCATGTCTGAGGGGTGCTAGGCGAATATGTCTCAATTCTCGCGCAGGAACTCTCGTAGTGTGGCGTCCATGGCGGGGTTTAACTGTGCCCCGATGGAGGCTGTTTTTGTAGGGTCTGTTGGGTGGACTTGGAATTTGACTATTTCATATGCTGGTTTAAAAGTGGTGGACTTGGATCTCTTGTCAAGTATCACGTCGTCCCTGTCCACTGTGGAGCGTGGCACAGTTAATTCCTCGGCCGAAAGGGCTTCACATAATGCCTCGAGGGCCAATGCGGTCGTTTTTTTCGGCGCGGAGTGTTGTGTCTGGATCACTAGCGAGAGTGATGATTCCGTTGGGTCCGGGCATTTTGAGCTTCATGTACCCATAAAAGGGTGTGGTATCCACTACTGAACGGGGCCACTTGGAATGTAATTTCTTTAGACCTATAGTTCTCCGGCGTGCTGAATACCACATTTAGAGTGATTTTCCCAGCACAGCGTGCTTCCCGACTAGGGATGATTCCTCTGAAGGTTGTGCTGCTTTGCTCAATGCGGTTCCAGTCTATTTCCATTTTTTGAAGAGTTTCCTCATAGATGAGGTTCAATCCACTGCCGCCGTCCATGAGTACTTTGGTGAGTCGAAAGCCGTCCATAATTGGACTGAGGACCAGTGCAGCTCGTGCTCGAGCTGTTCCGAATTTAGGTTCGTCACTGGCATTGAAGGTAATAGCCGTGTCACTCCATGGATTCATTGCTGCCATGTGGCAGATTTCGGCGAGGCTGCGGAGTGTTCGCTTGCGCCTATTATTTGATGCGAAGGTTTCAAAGACTGTTAATACCATATTGTTATCCACGGGATGGTGCTCTGTGGCATTTGGGATGAGAAGATCCTCACCACTTTTGGCCACCTGCCGGAGTATCCAACATGCACTAAGGCTGTGTGTTGGTATGGTATCCGTTGTACTATGAATTTTGCAGGGTACGTTAAACCATCCCTCCAATACGGTTCCATGCCCTGTAGAGGGTTTTTGTTTCTTTGTAACTAACTCGGGTGTCTTATGATAGTGCACCCTTTTACTTCGGACTATGGACGCCAAGTCAGCGAAGCGTGATATGTCACGGCGACTTAAGGCGTTAAGTATTCCCTTGTCCGTGCAATTATTGCAGAAGAATGAGATTGCGTCTTCCTCGCGACAGTCCTTAACCTTGTTCATCACAAGGAGGAATCTAGCCCAATAATGATGCACTGTTTCATGGGGCTCTTGCCTGATGTGGGAAAGATCGTTTATGTCTGGGTGGGTGGGTGGATTTGAGTCCGAACCCCTACCCGATCTGAGACCCAGGGGCCGAGGAGTTTCCAATCTTGGAAGTTCGGATTCCGGAGTGTTGCCCGATAAGTCTGGCCCGCTGCCTGACTCTAGGTTCAGGGCTTGGGTGATGTCCTCCCGTAAACGGGTATCCGGCTCGGAGAGCTCAGGAATCCGGACATAGTTAGTCCTCAAGATAGAGGAAGAATCGCCTCATTGTTCCTCCACCACCACAATATGATGGGTGACCGGTGGAGAGATAATCTCCCTTGATCGGGTTTAAGCCCAATCCGATCATAGTCTGTAGCGACTCCCAAGGCGGCGATACGATCCAAGAGCTCGTTTAGGGAAGAGAGCTCCATTGGATCCATCTGCTCGGTGAATTCAGAGCCGACATGGAGGCTGTTTTTTATGACCCGAGAGGTCATCGTCGGTGCAGCAGCCGAACGGGCGGTCATGATGACACTGCCAAGCCGGAGAGTTTGGCCGACAGCCAGGGCTCCCCCGGCGGTAATGTTGTTTTTAACAACGAGACGAGGCATCCTTCCTTACGGCGACGGCACAGTGGAACTCTCAATAAAAGCACCAATGACGGTGTCAAAACCGGCGGATCTTGGGTAGGGGTCCCGAACTGTGCGTCTAAGGCGGATGGTAACAGGAGGCAGGGGACACGATGTTTTACCCAGGTTCGGGCCCTCTTGATGGAGGTAAAACCCTATGTCCTGCTAGATTATTCTTGATAATATGAGTAGTACAAGAGTTGATCTACCACGAGATCTCAAAGGCTAAACCCTAGAAGCTAGCCTATGGTATGATTGTATGTTATCCTACGGACTAAAACCCTCCGGTTTATATAGACACCGGAGGGGGCTAGGGTTACACAAGGTCGGTTACAAAGGAGGGGATATACATATCCGTATTGCCTAAGCTTGCCTTCCCCGCCAAGTAGAGTCCCATCCGGACACGAGACGAAGTCTTCAATCTTGTATCTTCATAGTCCAACAGTCCGGCCAAAGGATATAGTCCGGCTGTCCGGAGACCCCCTAATCCAGGACTCCCTCATTCCTACACCAATTCTTATTGAAATTATAATAAGATGCCCTCTGATTTTGAATCTAGTATTAAAGAATTTATTAGTTCACAAAAGAATTGCAATGCTTTGATTGAAGAAAAATTGCTTAAGATTGATGAATTGGCTAGGAACGTGGATAGAATTTCTCTTGATGTTTATTCTTTGAAACTTAGATCTATTCCACCTAAGCATGATATCAATGAGTCTCTCAAAGCCATGAGAATTTCCATTGATGAGTGCAAAGAAAGAACCGCTAGGATGCGTGCTAAGAAAGATTGCTTTGTGAAAGTGTGTTCTTCTAGTTCTCATGATAATTTCCATTGGGCCTAGCTTGCCTTCTACGCCAAGTAAAAGTCCCATCTGGACACAAGATGAAGTCTTCAATCTTGTATCTTCATAGTCCAATAGTCCGGCCAAAGGATATAGTCCGGCTGTCCGGAGACCCCCTAATCCATGACTCCATCAAAGAGGACGACAGCGGAGCTGCATGACACAGCGAGGCAGCGTGGAGTCGACGGTGGTCGCGGTTTCATGGCGGCGCGGCTGCGGCGGCATCGGCCATGGTGGGAGAGGGCGAGGGAGAGGCGCTAGGGGAGAATGGAGGTGTCCAGGGGGTCGGAGAGACGATGTGGAGGTCGTCCAGACGTCCAGGGGCTCGAGCGGCAAGCAGCTGGCGCCGTGGCGAGCTTGTGGACGCCGGTGTCGCCTCCTTGTCTGCCTGGCACGGAGGAAGTAGCTGGCTGGCATGGGTAAGCACAGTGTTGGGCCGCCAGGTGGGCCGGCTGCTGGCTTTGCCAGGTAAGTCCAGTTTCCTTTTATTTTCTATTTTCTTTTATTTCTGGAAGTCTGTGGCTTTTCTAAAAATGCTTAGGCACTTTCAAAAATCACGAAACTGCTCATGCCCACTGTTTAGCATATAACCAACATGGAACATTTCAGTTTAGGATTATTTGGACATTTAAAATATTCTATAGCATTTAAATGCCCAAATGCAAATAGAGTATGATTTAATTCAGTGACCCTATGATGTCCTAGAAATATGTGCACCATTTTTGTGATAGGTTTAAGACCAAGGCAAAGATGATGAACATTTTAGAAGGGCATTTCAGGTTCATTGAAAATAATTTTAGTAAACCCTAGTTGGTTTCAGGGGGGTGCTCGGGGTTCTGTCATCCCCATTTCAACTTTCTGTGAAAAGTAAACATGATGCAACACCAGATGCTAGCACTAGGCATTACCAGAACTAGGGATGTGACAATTCGGGTCATCGAATTGACAGATAGATTCATAGACCTTGGTACAATATGCTAATTTATAAAGTGTTATTTGCATTTTTATGTTTGATAACTGCTTGGGCTTATTAAAGACTTGAAAAGAGTGCCAACGTTTTGGTGAAACATTTATTAATTTCCTTTTCATCAAATTTCTGGTACTCATATATTCAATATTAAGCAAAGGTCATGTCGAATTTTCATATTCTTCCGTGTTAGCTTCTTTATTTGAAGGGATGGGGTTGCATTCGGGTCATGGAATTAATCACTACTTCAAAATGATTAGGACCATGAGGCATAAGATGTGCAATGTCTGCCAAAATCCATGTACGGGCAGTCTTCAAACTATAGTGCAGTTTGGGGTATATTTGAGAAAGTGATTTCAAAAGTCAGTGATAGTGGTATTTAACTTGAATTTGTATTGAATTCTGATAATTTGTTTAACTATTTTACTGACTTTATTGTTGATTATTAACTGCTGCTTAGTCTGTCCCGTGCAACATAAGGGATGACTTCAACAATTCATATGGTAACGTGTTGTACTATGAGGCTGATGAGGAGCACAAATTCGAATTGTATTTACGGTGATGGATGGGAGCAGTACATTGCAGTGAACAAGCCGACGGGATTGATTGGGACAACATGACGAAGAAGGAGCTTCATGATAAATTTGCCGAGATCCGATGAATTGTGGGTTTATGATTTGATTATTTATGATTCTCCGAAACCCACTAGTGAAAATTATGTTAGGTAGCATTCCACATCAAAAATTCTGTTTTTATCATTTACCTACTCGAGGATGAGCGGGAATTAAGCTTGGGGGTTCTTGATACGTCTCCAACGTATCTATAATTTTTGATTGTTCCATGCTATTATATTATCTGTTTTGGATGTTTAATGGGCTTTAATATGCACTTTTATATTATTTTTGGGACAAACCTATTAACCGAAGGCCCAGTGCAAATTGTTGTTTTTTGTGCCTATTTCAGTGTTTCGCAGAAAAGGAATATCAAACAGAATCGAAACGGAACGAAACCTTCGCGAGGATCTTTCTTGGAACAAACACAACCCTGGAGACTTGGAGTACAAGTCTGGAAGTCCGCGAAGCTTCCATGAGGCAGGGGGCCCGCCTAGGGGGGGTAGGTGCGCCCCTACCCTTGTGGGCCCCACGGAGCTCCACCGACCTACTTCTTTCGCCTATATATACTCTTATACCCTAAAAACATCCAGGGGAGCCACAAAACCACTCTTCCACCGATGCAACCTTCTGTACCCGTGAGATCCCATTTGGGGACCTTTTCCGGTGATCTGCCGGAGGGGGCATCGATCACGATGGGCTTCTACATCAACACCATAGCCTCTCTGATGATGTGTGAGTAGTTTACCACAGACCTTCGGGTCCATAGTTATTAGCTAGATGGCTTCTTCTCTCTCTTTGGTTCTCAATACAAAGTTCTCCTTGATGTTCTTGGAGATCTATTAGATGTAATACTCTTTTGCGGTGTGTTTGCCGAGATCCGATGAATTGTGGGTTTATGATTTGATTATCTATGAATATTATTTGGTTCTTCTCTGAATTCTTATATGCATGATTTGATATCTTTGCAAGTCTCTTCGAATTGTCGGTTTAGTTTGGCCTACTAGATTGATCTTTTTTGCAATGGGAGAAGTGCTTAGCTTTGGGTTCAATCTTGCGGTGTCCTTTCCCAGTGACAGCAGGGGCAGCATGGCACGTATTGTATTATTGCCATCGAGGATAAAAAGATGGGGTTTATATCATATTGCTTGATTTTATCCCTCTACATCATGTCATCTTGCCTAATGCGTTACTCTGTTCTTATGAACTTAATACTCTAGATGCATGCTGGATAGCGGTCGATGTGTGGAGTAATAGTAGTAGATGCAGAATCATTTATGTCTACTTGACACGGACGTGATGCATATATTCATGATCATTACCTTAGATATCATCATAAGTAAGCGCTTTTCAATCAATTGCTCGGTAGTAATTTGTTCACCCACCGTAATATATGCTATCATGAGAGAAGCACTACTGAAACCTATGACCCCCGGGTCTACTTTAAACCTTATAAGTTTCTGATCTATAATTCTAGTTTACTATTTATTTTGCAATCTTTATTTTCCAATCTATACAAAAATACCAAAAATATTTATATTATTATCTTTATCAGATTTCACTTTCGTAAGTGATCGTGAAGGGATTGACAACCCCTTTATCACGTTGGTTGCGAGGTTCTTGATTGTTTGTGCGGGTACTATGTAACACCCACAATGCGGCTATATCTCCCACATGTCGGGGCACGACTTAGAGGCATAGCCGCATGGTAGGTTTGTCACAAGAGGGGCAATCTTCAAACAATCCCATGTACTGAATAAGAATGGGATAAAGAGTTGGCTTACAATCGCCACTTCACACAAATACAAGTTAAACATACATCATCCAGAATACAAACAAGGTATGACTACGGAACCAAAATAAAAGAAGACAACCCCAATTGCTAGATCCCCGATCGTCCCAACTGGGCTCCACTACTGTTCAACTGGTAACGAAACAACACAACGAACACGAGCTTCATCAAGCTCCCACTTGAGCTGGGTTGCGTCATCTGCACTGGTATCATCGGCACCTGCAACTGTTTGGAAGTATCTGTGAGCCACGAGGACTGAGCAATCTCACACCCGCGAGATCAAGACTATTTAAGCTTATGGGTAGGATAGGGTAATGGGGTGGAGCTACAGCAAGCACTAAGCATATATGGTGGCTAACATATGCAAATAAGAGCGAGAAGAGAAGCAACACAATGGTCGTGAAGCTAGAAATGGTCAAGAAGTGATCCTGAAACTACTTTCGTTCAAGCATAACACAAGAACCGTGTTCACTTCCCAGACTCCGCCGAAAAGAAACCATCACGGCTACACACGCGGTTGATTCATTTTAGTTAAGTTAAGTGTCAAGTTCTCTACAACCAGACATTAACAAATTCCCATCTGCCAATAATTGTGGGCACGACTTTCGAAAGTTCAAACCCTGCAGGGGTTTCCCAACATAGCCCATCACAAGCTCTCATGGTCAATGAAGGATATTCCTTCTCCCAGGAAGACCCGATCAGACTCGGAATCCTGGTTACAAGACATTTCGACAATGGTAAAACAAGACTAGCAAGACCGCCCGGTGTGCCGACATCCCGATAGGAGATGCACATATCTCGTTCTCAGGGCAACACCAGATGAACACTATGTACAACTAAAACCAACCCTCAAGTTTCCCCGAGGTGGTGCTGCAAGTGGCTCTGTTTCGGACCAACACTTAGAGAAGCACAGGCCCGGGGGTCTAAAAATGATGACCCTCGGGAGCGCAACTTCCTAGGGAAAAGTAGGTCGTGGTGAGGCAAATCGTAAAACCAAGGTTGGCCTTACTGGAGGAGTTTTATTCAAAGCGAACTGTCAAGGGGTCCCCATAACACCCAACCATGTAAGGAACGCAAAATCAAGGAACATAACACCAGTATGACGAAAACTAGGGCGGCAAGAGTGGAACAAAACACCAGGCATAAGGCCGAGCTTTCCACCCTTTACCAAGTATATAGATGCATTACTTAAAATAAGAGATACTGTGATATCCCAACATATCCATGTTCCACCATGGAACAAACTTCAGCTTCACCTGCAACTAGCAATGCTACAAGAGGGGCTGAGTAAAAGCGGTAACATAACCAAACAACGGTTTGCTAGGAAGGTGGGTTAGAGGCTTGACATGGCAAAATGGGAGGCAAGATATAGCAAGTGGTAGGTATCGCGACATAGCAATAGAGCAAACAACTAGCAAGCAAATATAGAAGTGATTCTGAGGGTATGATCATCTTGCCTGAGATCCCGCAAGGAAGAAGAACGAGTCCATGAAGAAGACAAACGGACGTAGCCGAACGAATCCTCACAACTCCGGAACGGAACCGAACTAACGAGAGAAGCAACCCGGAAAGAAGCAAGCAACATAGTAAACAACCATCACATAATCATGGCATGATGCACAACCAAGCATGATGCATGTCCGGTTTAAATATGCATGGCATGGCAAAGTGCACAAACAATACTATAAATTAAGTGGAGTTCAATATGCAACGAGTTGCATATTGACGGAACATCCACCTTCAAGTTATTTAGTTCGATCTTGTTCATGTACCCAACAATATTAAATGTTTATTAACATGGCAAGAGGTGAATCATACATAAACTAACTATCTAGTCAAGTTTAAATGAGGCCGGAAACAACAAACAACAATTCCGGTAAATCCTCATGTGCATATTTTAGAGTTGGTACTGTTTTGCCCTAAACCATATTTTAGAGTTGTTAAACATGCAAAGTGATGCCACCATGATAAACTAGGAATTTTTCTACCCCATTTACATATAAAGTTTATTGAATTTGGAGCTACGATTATTTAGTTATGAAATAAATCATTTTAGCATGGCAATATGCAAATTAAATGCAATCATCATTTTCAACATGGATGAAAATGATATATTATGAAACTATATGAAAAACTAAGCATTTTACATATATAGATCTTTTTTAACCGATGCACAGTTTGTGAGTTATGAAATGCATGAAGCTTAGGGGCCAAACTGTAAAACATGCTTCTGTGAATAATTACGAAATTCGTCCAGAACTGGGAAAAATGTGTCGGGCCGGATCTGTTCTCACCATGGGCCTTGCCAAGAACTATGGAGAGGTATAGCAGGAGGGCGCGCTGGGCCGGCCTGCCTGCGGCCCACGCGGGCGCTGGAGCTGGGCCAAGCACGGTCTCGGTGGAGATGGGCTGGCTAGGCGCGCGCGGGTCAGCGAGAGTCAACGCGGGCGCCTGACTTGGAACGGATCGGGCGAGGCGTTCGTCCTCCTCTGCTCGATGCAGAGTCTGGAACCGGGCACGGCGACTTCAGGCAAGGAAGGGGACGACAGCTTGGCGCGGGAACGCCACAGATGGCTGGAGATGCGAGGACTTGGAGCTTGAGGAGGAACCATGGCGGCCCGGGAATCCTTGGCCGGTTCCTGAGGTGCACCACTCGGAGAAGGAGAGGAAGCCGGGCACAGCGGCGCATGGGGTGCGAAGCAGAGGCAATGTCGGCGGCCGGCGACGGGCTCGGTGCGACGACGACGAACTTGGCGTGGTTGGAAGCAGGGGATCCATGGCGGTCGCTGTTGCGGTTGTGCTCCCATGGCTGTCCTCCTGCGCGGGGCGGCGCCGTTGCTGGACTTCGAGAGGAGCTCCTCTCCCTACGCCGATGAGGAGAGCGGGGAGGCTGCAGGGACAAAGGACGATGTCATCTCGGTCCTGCAGGCCGAAGGCGCGAGGCTTGGTGCGGGAGGAGTCCGGCGAGCCGTCCATCCGGGCCGGAAGACGAGCGCGGGGTTCATGCGGGCTAAGCAGAGGACGGCGTCGAGCTCGTTCCCGAGCAGAGGTGCAGCACGGGCTTGAGCGCTGGGCCTCGTCCTCGAAGCAGAGGAAGCAGGGGCGCGGGACATGGCGTGATGCTGGAAGATGGAGGTCGTCGGCGGCGCTTGGCGACGGGGACGGCTGGAGGCGGCCGGATCAGGACGGATCTGGGACGAAGGGACCCGTTCCCGGCGATGGCGAGCTGGGAGGCGAGACTGCTCCTGGTTGAACAAAGAGATGGGCCGAGAGGTGAGAGGCATCCAGAGGAAGCAGAGAAAGCTAGAGGAGGGACACGACAGGGAGCAGGACGACATGGAGGCTGGCTGCTCCGGCGAGCTCCGTCGGCAGCGCAGTCAACGGCCAGAGGGAGGCATGCGTGCGGAGAGGCGACGAGCGGGGGGAGGCGGTGGTCGGGGTGGAGTAGATCGAAGAGCTGCTGTGGTTGGCCGGGCGAGCGAATCGGGGAGGAGCAGTGGGGAGCGCTGGTTGGTGGGTGGAGGAAAACGAGGAGAAGGGATCCCGAGGTGGATCGGGACCGGGTGCCGGCAGCGACGGGGACAACCTTCCTAGAAATTAGGGTTGCTAGTTTAAATAGTGAGTGGGTTAGGTTAGGGGCTAATCGGACCCCCGATTTAGATCGGACGCTCGAGATAAATAGGCTAGGGAGACCAAAAAGAAAAACAGAGATGTTTTGTAGATGTTTGGGGATTATCCAAATCCAACAGTGACGACTGAGCGGCTTCGGGTTCGGGACAACTTTCAGACGCGCGCAAGGGGTTTGATGCACTGTGCAAGGAGGGGTCAGGTGGTTAGGAGGGGTTTCGGGGCCCTCCGATAACAATCGGACGGCTCCAGATGTGAGGAGGGTTAGGCTGAGAGGAGAGAGACGGAAATGCAGCCCGGCGACCATTTCCAGAGACCGGACATGTCCGACGATAGACCGACTATAATGTCGCTATAATTATCCATTGGGGCATCAAACGAACTCCGAATGCAACCAAGCTTGACAGGCGGTCTGCCTACACTATAATAAGACCGCACGCCAAGTTTCATCCCATTCCGAGAACATTTTCCGGCCACTTATAAAATAATATTTCGGACATGCCGCGGGCGAGTGCAAATGTGGTTGGGCTCGGAACGGACAATAGAGAGAACGGGGAGACCTGGACGGATGCAAGTTTTGGAAACATTATGATGCAATGCACATGATGACATGACAAGATGCAACACGCAAGTGAATGACATGACAACGACGGCGAATAACTGGGAGACACCTCGCGCATCGGTCTCGGGGCGTCACATACTAGGCGACTTGCGTGTAGTCTCCTACTGGATTGATACCTTGGTTCTCAAAAACTGAGGGAAATACTTACGCATCACCCATTCCTCTTCAAGGGAAAACCAACACATGCTACATCCAATATGAAGATGAGAATAGTCAAGCTGAAGATGAGGACATCGAAGATGAAGATGATAGTCTCAAAGTATGAAGAAGCTTATTCGGGGCGCGATAGCTAATGTGACAGCGATGTTACCATTCTCTTTAGCCTTCTTGGGGAAACCCTTTGTCCGCCGTCTAACAAAAACCAACATGGTCAAAAAAGTTATGGTGAGATGTTTTATATTCTTTCATCTCTTTTTGGTAATAACAAAGTATGGTGAGATGTCTAACATTGCATGCTCTCTATTTTCTCTTAATGACGAGGAGTTCAGAAGTTACCTTTGAATATGTTTCAGAAGTGGACATCCCAGCCGTCAGCACTGCTGGTGTAATCCATGGAAAAACCGGGCGTGTCACAAACGTCCAATACAAGACGGAATCCGACTGGTGCATATCATTCTATGAGTCCGGCTGGCGGGAGTTCATCGAGGGAAAGAGAGAACTACGGATGGACAGCATTGTGGTAATCACTATAAAAAGGAGCAATCACAACGACTATCACATGATGGTTGTTATCGACCATGTTTAGAACTAAGTAATGAATGTATTTATCAGCTAGAGAATTGTTAGTTAGTTAATTAGTATGTTAAGATGAGTGTGATACATTAATGTTTGTTTGTTAAGTTGACTAACTTTCAAGTGTTACTGAATTATTTGAGCATTTGTTTTCATTATAAATTCATTCTGCTTTAGTTATACCAAGAATCGTTCGTGGTTATCCCCACTGCTGTAGCGGCGGGCAGAAAAGTAGCGGGGACATCTAAGGCGAGCAATAGAAGCAAGCTCTCGCGGCTAGGTGAGGAAGCCTGCCACTGGAAGCAACGTACTAATGGCAGGTGCGCGTCCTCCACTGATGGGTTCACAGAAGTGGCGGGCGGCCTTGAGAGCCTGGCACTCCACTACTAGGTTTTTTGCACTCACCACTACTGGGCATTCCTGTAGTAGTGAGACTAGGGGTATAAGGAAAGAGACATAGCCTGGAAGGACCCCTAGACCAATACTAATACTTCCTAACCCACCCACCCCCCTCAAATGCAAAGTGTATGCAATAGTATTGCATTTGAAGAAGTATAGCACTAAAAAATGACAATCCAAAATCCACATCTTGAGAGTGTCGGATAACAAATAGATGGGATAACAAATAAATGCATGAAGAGTCTTCAAAACCTGTTGAGTCAAGCCAAAGGGGATAACAAATAGATGGCAAATTAGAGAAAGACAATGCACCAATAGAAGATACAAGATAAGTATCAAGAGAAGATGTGTTGTCAAAAGAAGATGGAAAATCCAGATAGTAAAGCATTGTGTAGCAAATCATAGCCCACGACAACCAACATTGAAACAAGCTCAACAGCTAAGATAATGGGCGTTGATTGACAATGCAAAAAGAGTCCATGAGAATCCTATAAAAAATAACAAGGGACAGTGTCCGTGTGGAATCCGGCAGACCTCGGGGTATGGGGTCCCGAGCTATGGATCTTAGATCGATGGTAACTGGAACAGGGAGACGATGTTTACCTAGGTTCGGGCCCTCTTGATGGAGGTAAAATCGTACATCCTGTTTTTTTATATTGATGGAGATATATCAAGTACAGAGTTGATCTACCTCGAGATTGTAAGTTGTGTTCTACCTCTAGGGCTAGGCGAATGTAATTGTGATTTCGTCGCCTCTACAGGCTAAACCACTTGGCTTATATACACGCTAGGTAGGGTATCTAGGGTTACATGGTCAGTATCCAAAGGATCACATGGAGGCAGCGGGGGATGCCTTGGAGTATATGTCAAGTCTTCGACGGGCACAGTCTTGATCTCATCCACGCATACAACTTCCACAATCTTCCTTAGTGGGAATGTGGGCCAACTGCCCACCCCGAGGACTATGGCCCAAATAGGTTAGTACCCCATAGTCTAGGACACCGCCAGTATCCCTCGAACTAGGCTTCTATGCCGAGGACGACCTCCTTGAAGTAAACAACTTCAGATCTGAAGTCCTTGGTTTGACAGACAAGTTATCCTTCACGAGTAATTCGATATTTCTTCCCTTTAAAGGTCATTAGAAACCACCTATCAAAGGAACAACATTCCCTGGCTTCGGCATGGCCGAACTCGCTCAGTGCCCAAAGATGCAAGAATACTTAGCCTCGAAGACCAGCCGCATAGGTGTGAATAATGTTTACTAGCCTAACAAATTTATCCAAGAGGCACTACCCATGACCGATCAAGCAGTTACTACTTGATGAGGACATCAATACCATTGTTACACCCACAACCCCTGCTACTATACATACTGGACCAATTACTAGAGCTCGTGCACACCAATTGAATGACCAGGTACTTTTGTTTCTTGGTAATGATTCTAATGTTCATGAGAATATGATGTTGCTTAAATTGGATACATTTGTTTTGCTTATAAATGAAGGGCCTAGCTTGGACAAGAGAGATGAACCTTGGAGCAAGTTCAATCATGGAGATGATGGCATGCGCAAGGGGAACAAGAACGGAGTTACAAGTGATGATTCCAGGACTTTGAAGCCACCATAATGAGTGCATGAAGCCTTGGACGAAATATACAAGATGCCACTTCATAAATTTCATCCAGAGGCTATTCTAGGTGTTGCATCACCTTATTTTTGGGCCAGTCCCATGTAATTTCGAAATACTTGATTATAGGCTATTTTCAGAGTCCGTATGTGTGGGGAAACAAGAGTTAGGGTTGGTTTCGGACCCCTCCTCCAAGGGCCACGAAATTCCCCCCTCTTTCCTCCATATATACAACCCTTAGGGCATCGTTTAGACTTTGGGTTTTATTTAGATTAAAATTTCGCCATAGCTTCAACTTCGCATACTTCATTTGTGTTCAACGACCAGACCAAGATGTCATAGAACCCCACCTTGATCAATAAAGCTTTCATCTTATATTCGCAATAGACAGATTGCAATCTTAGTTTCTTGCTTGTTCTTTGTTTGCTTGCAGGAAATAGACCCTCGTGGTCAGGTTGATCATGCTCTGGCATGGTCAATAACATCTCGAAGTTGGTTTAGCAATTGCTAAGGCGCGACGTCTTCGCACGTTCATAGTCGGGTCGTCAAAGTCTACTCCACTGAAACGATACTCACCTTCTCAACCAAAGATGGGACACCTTTGCCTCTATCACTACAAACCCATATCGTGGCCCAAGGCAATCATTTTATTGGCGCATCCCATCGAAGTGGAGATTGTGCCCGTTTTCTCAGGGATATCATGAAGATTTTGTTTCTCCCCATACGCATAATGTCATCTTTTATGGGAGGGGTGGCGATTTCACTAATGCTGCTGGGGGACTCTTGGCCTTTCACCAGCCTATAAGAGCAAAAGAATTGCAACAGAAAGAACCACACTCTCATTTACCCCGCCCGCAGCCTCTTGGGCCCCAGCACATAGATCCAATCTCACCCCCCTTGTTGTGCCCTAGCTCCCATTCCCAGCTATGGCTGACGCCACCCTCAAAGGGCACTAGGCTATTTCCTCTGTTACTGAGGGAACCATCCTGGAGTTGCGCAACATGGAGTACATACCTTCCAATGTTGCCACCCGAGCACTAAGCCCATACCAATAGGTGCCCGCTCCCAACCCCGGGGAGAGGGTGGTCTTCGTTCCCCACCTCGTCAGGGGTCTGGGGTTCTCGTTGCACCCCTTCATGCACGGGGTCATGTTCTACTATGTGTTGGATTTCCATCATATGGCCCCGAACTCCATCAACCTCCTCGCCTCCTTCATCACAGTCTGCGAGGCCTTCCTCCACATCGAGCCGCATTTGGGCCTATGGCTAAAGGTCTTTGGTGTCAGGCTAAAGTCTGGTGGCTCCGATCAAACGGAGTGCGGAGGTGCCAAGATCAGCAATAACCAGAAGGTCATCTGGTTCAAGGGTACCTTCATAAAGGTCGTGAAGGAGTGTCAGCGCGAGTGGTTTTACATCATTGAGTCGCTCGCCGTGGGCTAGGCCGAAGTCCTGTCATTCTCGGCTGCGTCTTCGAGCAAGCTCATGTCCTAGGCAAAGAAGGGCATCACCTGGGGGAGCTCGGGGGAGGTGGAGGTGATGATCGAAAGGATCGTGGTAAGTGTCATGCTCCACCGCTGCATCCTCCCACTTCAACTTCAGGCCACTCCGATGTGGGCAAGCAAGTGCGAAGACGTGCCGCGCATTCACCACTTCTTCCGCTCCACCTTGGCAGGAATGTGGACGCAGCTATTCAAGCAATCCAAGGATGAATACCCTTCCAAAAGGAGCGATCTCAACTTCGAAGCTGGAGACGATGCCCCCGAATTAATCTTCATATTCTGTGATGTAGATTGTAGGTAATCAATCAATTTATGCTTGCAGAAGTGGATCGTCAAGGCGCAGCAGATGCTGTGCCTGGCGCCACTGCCCGAGGAGGAGAGAATCCCCTTGCCCATGACCCTTCTGGTCGTGGAGCCGCAAGTGGTGCGCCCCAAGGGGTCAAAGCCCCAGAAGGCCAGGACTGGTCTACGGACCCGGGAGACCTCGGTCACTCGGTCCGAGGACACCCATGCCTCTTCTACCCATGAAGACGACGTGGAGGAGGACAAGGAGGAAGAAGAGTCTTCCCTAAAGGGGAAGAGGGTGACACCCATGGGCACCGAGGCCGAAGCACAGGTGAAGGGCCAGAAGAGGGCGCACAAGACCTCTATCGGGTCCACCAGCAAGCCCCCTCTGCTAGATAAGATCACCTTCTCTCATGAGTCAGACGTCGACCTCCTTGAGATGGGGAGGGAGAAGCCTGCACCCAGGAGGTATGTTATCGTCACTATGTCCATTATATAATATGTTTTTCTGTCGAGATAATATTTATATGAGTAATTTCTTCAGTCTGCCCCTGACAAGTCTCAGCGGTGACTCCTTGAACGAGCTGCATCTACTAGCGGGACACCCGACCCCGCCTCTCCCCCTCCAGCTCCAGAGGGGCTAGGGGAGGTGACACGTCTCCAATGTATCTGTATTTTTTATTGTTCCATGCTATTATATTATCAACCTTGGATGTTTTATATGCATTATTATGCTATTTTATATCATTGTTTGGGACTAACCTATTGACCTAGTACCAAGTGCCAGTTGTTGTTTTTCCTTGTTTTTGTCTTCTACAGAAAATCAATACCAAATGAAGTCCAAACGAAACGAAACTATTTGAGGATTTTTCTTGGACTAGAAGACATGCAACAACCTTCGGGAGGAGATCAGAGGGGCCACCGGTTGGCGACAAGCACGGAGGGTGCACCCTATGGGGGTGGCCCTAGGCTTGTGGCCCCCTGATACTCCCCTAACCCTAATCTTTGCTCTATAAATACCCAAATAATACCCATATACCAGAGGACACCAAAAATACTTTTTTGCCGCCACAAGTTTTTGTTCTCACGAGATCCCATCTGGAGGCCTTTTCCAGTACTCTACCAGAGGGGGATTTGACCATGGAGGGATTCTACATCAACCTTTCCGCCCTTCCGATGATATGTGAGTAGTTTACCACAGACCTACGGGTCCATAGCTAGGAGCTAGATAGATTCTTCTCTCTCTTTGATCTTCAATACAATGCTCTCCTCGATGTTCTTGGAGATCTATTAGATGTAATCTTCTTTTGCGATGCGTTTGTTGAGATCTGATGAATTGTGGGTTTATGATCAGATTATCTATGAATATTATTTGAGTCTTCTCTGAAATCTTTTATGCATGATTAATATAGATTTGTATTTCTCTCCAATCTATTGATTTGCTTTGGTCGACTAGATTGATTTTTCTTGCAATGGGAGAGGTGCTTTGTAATGGGTAAAATCTTGCGGTGCTTATTCCCAGTAACAGAACGGGACATGACACATATTTGTATTGTTGCCATTAAGGATAAAAAGATGGGGTTTGTTCATATGGATTGGATCTATCCCTCTACATCATGTCATCTTGCTTAAGGGTTACTCTATTCTTGTTAACTTAATACACTAGATGCATGCTAGATAGCGGTCGATGTGTGGAGTAATAATAGTAGATGCAAGCAGGAGTCGGTCTACTTGTCACAGACATGATGCCTATATTCATGATCATTGCCTTACATATCGTCATAACTATGGGTTTTTCTATCATTTGCTCAACAGTAATTTGTTTATCCACCGTATGCTTTCTTTCAAGAGAGAAGCCTCTAGTGAAAACTATGGCCACGGGTGTCGTGGTTCTAAGCCTGACAGTAGAGTGGGGGGTAGGTATGGAGAGGCAAGGTCCTAGCTATGGAGAGGTTGTAAACACAAGAGATGTACGAGTTCAGGCCCTTCTCGGAAGAAGTAAAAGCCCTACGTCTCGGAGCCCAGAGGCGGTCGAGTGGATTATGTGTATATGAGTTACAGGGTGCCGAACCCCTCTACCTGTGGAGGGGGGTGGCTTATATAGAGTGCGCCAGGACCCCAGCCAGCCCACGTAGGAGAGGGTTTAAGGCGAGTTAAGTCTGGGGCGTTACTGGTAACGCCCCACATAAAGTGTATTTACTATCATAAAGTCTACTTAATTACAGGCCGTTGCAGTGCAGAGTGCCTCTTGACCTTCTGGTGGTCGAGTGAGTCTTCGTGGTCGAGTCCTTCAAGTCAGTCGAGTGAGTCCCTCGTTGGT
Source organism: Triticum aestivum (assembly GCF_018294505.1). Lineage (NCBI taxonomy): Eukaryota > Viridiplantae > Streptophyta > Magnoliopsida > Poales > Poaceae > Triticum > Triticum aestivum. Next base: position 374,327,145 of record NC_057803.1, on the reverse strand, counting down.
CGACTGGAAGGTGACCTCTTCTAAGGGTGTCCTTGGGCAAGGTACTTAGATCAGGTCCGTGACCCTACCCTAGGTACATGACCCCATCATTAGCCCCCGAATGGATTGAGGCTTCGAGTGAGGAAGGAGTTGATGTTGTTTCCGATTAACCTTTGCACACTGGTCGTGCGTTGTTCTGGACCAAAGAATCTCTTCATCGATAGTGAGCAACTTGTCTTCAGTTGACTCGATCCATTCTCTTCTTTCGTCGAGTGATCTTTCGGGCTTCGACGATCTCCGAGCGACGGATCGCAGGAAACCCCGCGTCTGACAGACTGATCTGCCGTTCGCGGATTCCGCGGGATGCGAAATTTGGGGAAGCGCGCGAAGCGGAGCGGACCGCGGCATTCGGATGGGACGGGACATAGACGCCTCGATCTCCGCGCCGCTTTGTTCGCCACGTATCCCGCCTGCATAGTTGTTCCTGGATATGATTAGATCGACCGAGCCCACCTGTCATCCACTCGGAAGGGACCTTATAAATGCACCCGGCGAGGGTTTTTGTACTGTGCCTCAGCATTCTCTCTCCCTGCTCCCTTCGTCTCCGTCCAGTGCGCCCGCTCTCGCCTCCGCACAACTTCCCCTCGCGCGTCTCACCGGCAACCATGGCCAAGGAGAAGACGGCGGCACTGGAACGCGCGAAGAAGGCGTCGGCGACGGAGAAGGCGAAGGGGAGATCCACCAGCCGCGGCGGGTCTTCGTCCAGATCCCGCCTGCCGAAGGGCTGGGTCCAAGGAGATTGGATCCAGTCGACCATCACAGAGAAAGATCTCCTCAACATGGCCAACGAGGGCTTGATCCCCCATGGAGCTGCGAGGCTTCCGGGGAAGGAGTGGCAGCCTCAGCCAGAAGAGGGTGAGTGCGTGCTCTTGGCCACCCATGTTGATCGTGGATTTTCTTTGCCGCCGAGTATTTTCTTCCGTGGTTTCTTGAACTTCTTTGGAGCGCAGCTCCACCACTTTACCCCAAATTCTATCGCCTATCTTGCCGCGTTTGTGTCCATGTGTGAGGGTTTTCTGGGCTGTCGTCCGCACTGGGGCTTGTTCAAGCATATATTCACGTGTCGCTCTCAGACCGTGAAGAAGGCGAGCCCAGGCGACGAAAGAACCCGAGTCGTCCAAATGTGTGGGGGCCTGGGGATCCAGGTGAGGAATAAGAGCACCTTCCCAGCCATGACTTTTCCCGAGTCAGTCAGAGGCTGGCAGTCGATCTGGTTCTACTGCCAGGATCAGTCGACGCCGGGGCAGTCGAGTGGACTCCCTCAGTTTACCATGGACCGAGTGAACAAGCCCTCCTCTCTGAAGTTGATTCCGGAGGAGAAAGCTGACGTGAAGATGTTGATGGAGCGCGTGGTACAGTTGGTTCGGGAGGGAGTGACGGGCATGGATCTCCTGGAGGTTTTCCTTAGGCGTCGTATCCAGCCCCTTCAGTTCCGAAGCCACTGCATGTGGTTGTACTGTGGGACTGAGGACGAGACTCGAGTCCATCCAGAAGCAGTCGACGATGTCACTCTGGAGAGATGGATGGCCGCCGTTACCGGAAACAAGGATAACCCACGCGGAGCCAGAAGGATTCCTCCACTCGACCACAACAGTGATCCAAACAAGGTATGCCTGCTCTGCTCTCCACTGTGTTCTTGTCATATTTATTTCTATTTATTCTGCCAATTGGTCGATTGATCCTTGTCTTGATGTCTATCAGGCCCTCACCGAGCTGTACTCGATGCCCAATGGAGCACAGGCTCCGACTGAGGAGGGTGAGGCGAGTGGGGGTGAGAGCCAGTAGGAAGAGGAATGGGACTCGGACGTTGCTGAGGATGATGATGATGATGACGACGATGACGGTGATGAAGATGACGCTGAAGTCGAGGAAGAAGAGGAGGAGGAGGTCGTACCACCGCGCTCAGAAAGGCGGTCGAAGCTTGTCCACGACCCTTCGACTGAACGTGGCAAGGGGGTTGCGACCGTTGCACAGTCGACCAAGCGCCCCCGGACCACCTCTCCGGCGCCGATTGAAAAGGCGCTGAAGCAGCCCAGGGCGGCTCCGTCAAAGCCGACCAAGCTCCTGCCGAAGATGAAGGTGTCCATCCCCACCATATCAGGGTAATCATGCTGCTTAAGTCTTCTTATTTTGTGTGAACTTTGTCTCTGGTTGGCGCTGAAGTTAGTCGACTGATTCTTTGGAGTTGCAGTGCTGCTACTTCTGAGACCTCAGGCCGGGCTGATGACCATGAGATGGAGGACGCAGCCACCTCAAAACCAGGTACAATATTCTTAACGCCGTTTTTAGTTGACTGACCCATGATCTCTGATCCTGTTTCTTCCCTGTAGCTCCACCCCATGCTGTTATCACTCTCCCTGATGATGATGAGGATGAAGAACCGCTGAAGCACAGAAGGAGTAGGAAAGCGTCCGCCAGTAGGGTGCCCCAGGATGTGACGGCGCCTGAGATTGTGATTGCGGAGGAAGAGAACACCACTCGACACACTGTGTCCTTCGCAGATCCACTGACGAGTGCTCAGCAGCCCTCCCTCTTCACGACGCACCACGTCCCAGAGGACCAAGCTGGCGCTGCGAAGGAAGCGATACGCCAGGCAGGGATCATGATGGAGCAGTTAAGGACCATCCGGGATGCGAGCCAGGCAGCTTACGACGCCAGTTCCGCCCTTCAAAGCAATGTTCAGGTCAGTCGGCCACCACCTGTTCTGTTAGGATATGCTATCAAAAACTTTTCTTTCTAGAATTTATAGTAGTCACCCAGTGGGTGTGTCGATTCAAACTCCGTGTTAGCGGGGGCACGCTGAGTGCACCCGCTGGGTGTAGTCCCCAAGGCTAAGGTCGACTGCTGGCAGTCGGCCTTAGGCTTTATAATTTCAGTCTTTCTGTCATTCGACCAAGTCGACTGGATTTCGCAACTGGTCGACTGGTCGACTCTGTCTTCAATAGTATTAGTGGGGGCACGCTGAGTGCACCCACTGGGTGTAGTCTCCAAGGCTAAGGTCGACTGCTGGCAGTAGGCCTTAGGCTTTATAATTTCAATCTTTCTGTCATTCGACTATGTCGACTGGATTTCGCAAACCGGTGGGGGCACGCTGAGTGCACCCACTGGGTGTAGTCCCCGAGACTGTGGTCGACTGCTTGCATTCGATTACAGTCTTAAAGAATACATCTCCTTTTTTTTTGAGGTCGACTGGTCGACTCTATCTTTAATAGGATTAGTGGGGGCACGCTGAGTGCACCCACTGGGTGTAGTCCCCGAGACTACGGTCGAATGCTTGCATTCGGCTGTAGTCTTAGAAACGTGTGATTTTTCCCTTTTTCACTCGGAAGTGAATTGTTTTTGACATCTAGTCGATTGGTTCTTCATAGAACTCCTGTGATCTTGTGACTCGCTACTCTGAGCTAGAAAACAAGCACACTCAACTCGAGCTGAACTTGAAGCTGGTTCAGGAGAAGCTGACGAAGGCAAAGGAGGAGACCGAAGGTATGTTTGATGAGACCCTGACGACTGCTTTTCCCCTTGTTTGTTTCAAAATCTGATCTTGCTGTAACTTGCAGGTAAGGTAAGGGAGGCCCAACAGAAGAAAGACCTTGAACTAGCTGAGAAGATCAAGCTTGCTGACGAGAAGTTAGCTTCAGTCACCAAGCTTGAACAAGACAATACCAATCTGAAAGCTGCTCTTGGGATCGCCAACAAGGAGGTCAGTCGACTGAAAACTGATAAAGCTGCCCTGACCGACCAAGTCAGTAAGTTGAGTGGGAAGAAAAATGATCTGGAGGCCTTCCTGAGTGGTCTTGCCAAGAAGCTGTTTCTTATGCTTGAAGGTAAACCTCTATGCTCGGCAATCATTTCCAATCGTGGTTTTTCCATTCGACCATTCCCTTGACTCAGTGATCGTCCTTGCAGAATTTTGCCAAAACTTTGAAGAAGAAACTAGCCGGCTGGAGCCAAACCTCGACCCCGTCAATTCTCCGGTGAACGACGAAGTTGCCATGGATGTTTTCCGACTGGAGTCCCGTGTTGCAGCTGTCGTGGACTATCTCGCAAGGCTGAAGATCACCACATCTCGCATCGACTCGACGCTCTAGCCCGGGGAGACACTTCAGAATGACCTTGAGTCGTTGATGGCTCGCTTGAACACGATCCCTGGTCGAGTGCAGGAATGGAAGAAGTCCTCGGCTCGGTGCGGTGCAGATGTTGCTCTGTGTCTGGCCCGAGTCCACTGCAAAGATGCGCGAGAAGAGAAGCTAGCGGCCCTCCGGGTGGCCAACACCAAGAAACACGACTTCAGGTCCTTTATGGAAACTTTCCTTGCGGCTGCCACTCGGATCGCAGACGGAATTGATCTTGATGAGTTTGTTGCACCTTCCAGCCCTCCGCAGGAGGGGTAAAAAACTTCTTCTAAGCTCGACGCTTTAAATTTGCCTCGGTATGCCGAGTGGAATTGTAACCGATAAACCTTAACGGGCTTAACGCCTGAGCACTTTCGGTTCCTTTAGATATCGATTCGAACTTGAATTTGGTGCTTGAATATGACTGCTTTTGGCTCGAAATGTCTTTTGCAGGTTCAAAGCAGGGCGTCTTTACTGCAATCGACTTATTCCTTAGTCCACTTAGGCGAGCACTGGGCTGTGGCTAAGCCTCCGAGTGGAAGTCCGGCTTACCACTCGGTAGGATTTTTATATCTTAGGCGGGCACTGGGCTCCAGCTAAGCCCCCGAGTGAGAGGTTTGCTCTTCACTCGGTAGGATTTTTATAACTTAGGCGAGTACTTGGACTGCAGCTAAGCCTCCGAGTGGAAGTCCGGCTTACCACTCGGTAGGATTTTTATATCTTAGGCGAGCACTGAGCTGCAGCTAAGCCCCTGAGTGAGAGGTTTGCTCTTCACTCGGTAGGATTTTGATAACTTAGGCGAGTACTTGGACTGCAGCTAAGCCCCCGAGTGAGAGGTTTGCTCTTCACTCGGTAGGATTTCGATAACTTAGGCGAGTTCTTGGACTGCAGCTAAGCCCCCGAGTGAGAGGTTTGCTCTTCACTCGGTAGGATTTTTATATCTTAGGCGAGCACTGGGCTGCAGCTAAGTCTCCGAGTGAGAGGTTTGCTCTTCACTCGGTAGGATTTTGATAACTTAGGCGAGTTCTTGGACTGCAGCTAAGCCCCCGAGTGAGAGGTTTGCTCTTCACTCGGTAGGATTTTTATATCTTAGGCGAGCACTGGGCTGCAGCTAAGTCTCCGGGTGAGAGGTTTGCTCTTCACTCGGTAGGATTTTGATAACTTAGGCGAGTTCTTGGACTGCAGCTAAGCCCCCGAGTGAGAGGTTTGCTCTTCACTCGGTAGGATTTTTATATCTTAGGCGAGTGCTTGGACTGCAGCTAAGCCCCCGAGTGAGAGGTTTGCTCTTCACTCGGTAGGATTTCGATAACTTAGGCGAGTTCTTGGACTGCAGCTAAGCCCCCGAGTGAGAGGTTTGCTCTTCACTTGGTAGGATTTTTTACAAACTTAGGCGAGCACAGGGCTGCAGCTAAGCCCCCGAGTGGAAGTCTGGCTTACCACTCGGTAGGATTTCGATGACTTAGGCGAAACAGATTCGCAGCTAAGCCTCCGAGTGGGAGTCTGGCTCACCATTCGGTAGGATTTTTACAAACTTAGGTGAAACGGATTCGCGGCTAAGTCACCCACTGAGGGGGAATTTTATTGGACAAAAATAAAAAGTGACAAAAATTATGGAGGAACTGTGACACTATTATTTTGAGGTCCATGAACTACAGAAGTACTTTATTGCAACTCATCCGAGTGATAAACCTTAAGTGTAAAATGGGCGGAGTAGTTCCGCGTTCCAAGCTCGGGGTTCGTCAATATTATGCTCGACGTTGTAAAGACGGTACGCCCCGTTGTGGAGAACCTTGGTGACGATGAAGGGACCTTCCCAAGAAGGAGCAAGCTTGTGTGGTTTGTGCTGATCCACTCGGAGAACTAAATCTCCTTCCTGGAAGGCTCGACCTCTCACATTTCTGGCGTGGAAACGACGCAAATCTTGTTGGTAGATGGTCGACCGGATCAGAGCCATCTCCCTTTCTTCCTCTAAAAGGTCGACTGCGTCCTGCCGCACTTGTTCAGCTTCTGCTTCGTTGTAGATTTCAAATCGAGGAGCATTGTGGAGAAGATCACTCGGCAAGACTGCTTCAGCTCCGTAGACCAAGAAGAATGGAGTTCTTCTGGTCGACCGATTAGGTGTGGTCCGCAGTCCCCAAAGCACTGAGGGAAGTTCGTCGACCCAAGCCCCAGCTGCATGCTTGAGATCACGCATCAGTCGGGGTTTCAACCCCTTGAGAATCAGGCCATTGGCTCGCTCTGCTTGTCCATTCGACTGCGGATGGGCGACTGAAGCGTAGTCGACCTGTGTGCCTTGAGAGTTGCAGAAATCCCTGAATTCCTCCGAGTCAAAGTTCGACCCATTATCCGTAATGATGCTGTGCGGGACTCCATATCTGAATATTAGTTCCCTGATGAAGCTAACAGCAGTACCGGCGTCAAGGTTCTTGATTGGTTTAGCCTCGATCCACTTGGTGAACTTGTCGACTGCCACCAGTACATGCGTGAAGCCGCTTCGCCCTGTTCTCAAAGGACCGACCATGTCCAACCCCCAAACCGCGAAAGGCCAGACGAGTGGGATGGTCTTCAGAGCCGATGCAGGCTTGTGCGACATATTCGAGTAGAACTGACATCCCTCGCACTTATCCACTATCTCCTTTGCCATCTCATTCGCCTTTGGCCAGTAAAATCCGGCTCGGTATGCTTTGGCCACGATGGTCCGAGAGGACGCATGATGACCACAGGTCCCGAGTGGATATCATTGAGGATGAGTCGACCTTCTTCTGGTGTTATGCACTTCTGACCAACTCCAGTCGCGCTTTCTCTGTATAATTGTCCTTTGATTACGGTAAAGGCCTTAGATCAACGGACGATCTGTCGAGCCTCTTCCTCGGCCTCCGGAAGCTCTTTTCTCAGGATATACGCAATATATGGAACTGTCCAGTCGGGAATGACCACCAAGAACTCCATGATCAAGTCGACCACCGCTGGGACTTCAACCTCAGTCGGATCTGTGGCACTCTTGGGCTGTGGAGCTTCTTCGGTGAAAGGATCTTCTTTGACTGACGGAGTGTGTATATGCTCCAAGAACACACCACTCGGAATGGCTTCTCTCTTGGAACCTATCTTTGCTAGATCATCAGCTGCTTGATTTTTCAGTCGGGGTATATGATGGAGCTCCAACCCCTCGAACTTCTTTTCCAGCTTCCTCACTGCACTGCAGTATCCAGTCATGGCTGGGCTTCTCACGTCCCACTCCTTCATCACTTGGTTGACCACTAAATCCGAGTCGCCATAGACCATCAGGCGACGGACGCCGAGTGAAATGGCCATGCGCAACCCATATAAGAGGGCCTCATATTCCGCCTCATTGTTGGAGGAATCAAAGTGAATCTGGAGCACATATCTGAGCTTATCTCCTCTGGGGGAAACCAGGACAACCCCAGCACCGGAACCATTCAACATCTTAGAGCCATCAAAGAACATGGTCCAATGCTCCGAGTGAACTTCAGTCGGCTGCTGCTGTTCAATCCACTCGGCGAGGAAATCTGCTATTGCCTGGGACTTAATGGCTTTCTTTGCCTCAAACTTGATATCAAGGGGAAGAAGTTCAATCGCCCATTTGGCCACTCGACCAGTTGCATCTCTGTTGTGCAAAATCTCTGATAGTGGAGCGTCGCTGACGACTGTGATGGAATGATCAGAGAAATAATGAGCAACCTTCTTTGTGGTCATGTATATTCCATACACGAGCTTCTGATAATGAGGATATCTCTGCTTGGATGGAGTCAAGACTTCAGACAAATAATACACATGGCGCTGAACTTTGAGAGCTTTTCCTTCTTCTTCCCGCTCGACCGTTAGCACAGTACTGACGACTTGTCCTGTGGCTGCGATGTAGAGCAACAAAGGCTCTTTGCTGATTGGAGCAGCAAGCACCGGCTGGGTGGAGAGCAGAGCTTTTAGCTCGGCAAACGCTGCATCAGCTTCTGGAGTCCACTCGAACTTGTCTGCCTTCTTCATCAGTCGGTAAAGAGGCAATGCCTTTTCACCGAGTCGTGAGATGAATCGACTTAATGCGGCCAAGCATCCAGTAAGCTTCTGGACATCGTGCACTCGCACAGGGCGTTTCATTCGGAGAATAGTGCCGATCTTCTCTGGATTAGCGTCGATTCCCCGTTCGGAAACGAGAAAACCGAGTAACTTGCCACCAGGAACTCCAAATGTGCACTTTGATGGATTGAGCTTGATATCATACCTTCTGAGGTTGGCAAATGTTTCGGCGAGATCAGCGAGCAGGTCGGAACCTTTTTGTGACTTGACAATGATATCATCCACATATGCTTCCACATTCCGACTGATTTGAGTGAGTAGACACTTCTGAATCATTCGCATAAATGTGGCTCCAGCATTCTTGAGGCCGAATGGCATGGTGATATAGCAGAAGCACTCGAATGGAGTGATGAAAGCTGTTTTTACCTCGTCGGGTCCGTACAGACGGATCTGGTGGTACCCGGAGTAGGCGTCTAGAAAAGGCAGTCTCTCGCATCCCACGGTCGAGTCAACAATTTGATCTATGCGAGGGAGAGAAAAATGATCTTTCGGGCAGGCCCGTTTGATGTGCTTGAAATCAATGCACATTCGGAGTGATTTGTCCTTCTTAGGAACCATGACGACATTAGCGAGCCACTCGGAGTGGTATATCTCTCGGATAAATCCTGCCGCCAACAGTCGAGCCACTTCCTCACCAATGGCTTTTCTCTTCTGGACGGTGGACCGCCGAAGATGCTCTTTGACTGGTTTTGCAGATGAGTCGACTCTTAGGCGATGCTCAGCCAGTCCCCTGGGAACACCTGGCATGTCAGCGGGCTTCCATGCAAAAATGTCCCAGTTCTCACGGAGGAACTGGATGAGCGCTTCTTCCTATTTTGGGTCGAGTGTTGTGGAGATGCGGGTCGGAGCCGCATCAGGGTCGGTCAGGTGAATGTGAACAGACTTCGTCTCACCGGACGACTGAAATGCAGACTCTGTGGCGGGTTTCTTGGATCGCAGCAAATCACTCGGATCTGCATTTTGCTTGTATTCTTCGAACTCGACCGCTGTCACCTGGGAATCGGCAATCTTTGAGCCCTTCTGAAAGCACTCTTCTGCCTTTTTCCGATCACCGGTGATAGTGATCACTCCTTTGGGGCCGGGAATCTTCAATTTGAGGTACATGTAACATGGTCGAGCCATGAACCGTGCGTAAGCTGGTCTCCCCAAAATGGCATGATATGCACTCTGAAAATCCACGACCTCAAACGTCAACTTTTCTTTGCGAAAATGTTTCGAATCACCAAACACCACGTCCAGAGCTATTTGGCCGAGTGACTCGGCTTTCTTCCCTGGTATAACTCCATGAAAGCTCATGTTACTGGTGCTCAGTCGGGACATCAGAATGCCCATTCCTTTCAGTGTGTCTGCATACAACAAATTCAGCCCGCTTCCACCGTCCATCAGCACTTTTGTCAGTCGAGTGCCTTCGACAACTGGATCGACCACCAAAGCTTGCCTCCCAGGGGTGGCAATATGAGTTGGGTGATTAGATTGGTCGAATGTGATGGGTATTTGGGACCATTTCAGATAATTTGCTTTTGCTGGGGCAACCATGTTCACCTCTCGGTTAATGACTTTCAATCGACTCTTGCTTTCCACATCTGCAAAGATCATCAGAGTGGAGTTGATATGCGGATATCCTTCCTCACTGTCCTCCTTGTCTTCGGCCTTGTCCGACTCCTTCTCCTTGTCCTTAGACTGTTTTCCCTGAAACTGCTGGATCAGGAGTCGACATTGGCGAGTGGTATGCTTCGGGTAGATGATATTCCCCTCTTCGTCTTTCTTCGTGTGGATGTGACACGGCATATCCATCACGTCGTTCCCTTCTTTATCCTTCACCTTCTTAGGATTCCAGGACCCTTTTGGTTTCCCTTTAAACTTTCCTTGAGTCACGGCCAGAGCCTCTCTAGGAGCTGCCGGTTCAGCCTTCCGCTTCTGTTTCCGACTGGTGTTTCCTTTTTCCGACTGACTCGGCTTGTGCTTGCCGCTTCGGAGTCGGTCTTCTTCTTCACCGTTGGCGTACTTGGTAGCAATCTCCATCATCCGACTCAAGGTCATGTCACCGGTTCGACCAAACTTCAAACTCAATTCTCTGTTCTTGACGCCATCTTTAAAGGCGCAGACTGCCTGATGATCAGACACATTCTCCACAGTATGGTGCAAAGTGATCCATCTCTGAATGTACTCTCTGAGAGTCTCATTGTTCTTCTGCACGCAGACTTGCAACTCTGTCAGTCCAGCTGGTCGCTTACAAGTTCCTTCAAACGTTCTGATGAACACTCGGGACAGATCTTCCCAAGTGTAAATGCTGCTAGGAGGCAATTGAGTCAACCATGCCCTGGCAGAACCTTCCAGCATGAGAGGCAAATGTTTCATGGCCACCTCATCGTTCCCACCACCAATCTGAACCGCCACTCGGTAGTCCTCAAGCCAAGTTTCAGGCTTAGACTCACCAGTGAACTTGCTGACTCCTGTTGCCAACCTGAAATTGGGAGGGATAACTGCGGCTCTGATAGCTCTGCTGAAACATTCAGGACCAGAAACATGCACTCGACTTCTTGTGGGCGCATCTCTGTCGAGTCCACCTCGATGGGCTCTGTTCCGGTCGACCAAACCTTGCACGATAATGGATCGCGCGTCGAAGCCTGGTTCTCTGGGGTCGACTGGAACTCTTCGCCCCGCACTGAGCTGACGCCTGTCATCTTGCTGCCGAGGAGTGTAAGACCCACCCCTCGGAGGGGAATTGGGCACTCGACGCCTATCATCTCGGTCGAGTCGGTCACCATATTGGTCTCGCCGATTCTCGCGCCCTTCACGCCGCGGAGGCGATCTAGGGCTGTGAGCCGACTGAACCGTATTCGCAGCGACGGATCGACTGTGAATTCTGTTGGCGACTGCGACACGGCCGAATTCTGATCTCCTGCTGCCCGGAGCAGATCCCTGATCTGCATCAAGCCTCTGCCAGCTTTCGACTAAGAAGGCTGGATAGACTCTGCTATACGGGTCGCAGCTGCTAAATTCTGGATTGGGGTTCGATATACCTGAGTCGGCGGGAAGAGTTGACGTCGACTGTTGTCGGGAACTCGTTGCCGCGCGCGCTCGTCGAGTGCTCGCTGAAGATTCTCCAGTCGAGTGCGTTCGACCAAGTTGGCCAAACGTGCCTCCTCCAAGGCGCGAGCCTCGGGGGTTTCTCCTGCGATGGGTGTACGCAGGGCATCCACGTTCCTGCGGCGAAGTTCCTCTCTTTGCAGAGAGTCGAGTGGCTCGGGCTGGTACTCCTCGTGGTCTTGTGCGGGGTCGCCTCCGTCGCCTGCCCCACCATCACGGGCGAAGCCAGGGGGACTGCGGGGCCCGTCAACCATCAGGATTTCCGCCGCTGGATCACTACTATCGCACTCGGATGCAGTCTCCACGGAGCCAGTCGACAGATCGAACAGGCCATAGAGAGATTCGTCGGGCTCGATTGCCGCAACATGAGTGGTGGCCGTCTGGCGAGCCACCGCGTGCCTCACCCACTGCTGAAGCCTCGACCGGCCCAAGCGCTTGCGCTGGCGGAAGACCGGGAGGGCGGCCGATGGGGGAGTCGACCGATACAGGGTCGACGGTTGCCGCAGCAGGACGCCGCAGACACATGCACGAAAATGCATCGCACCACGGACGGGGAGCGCATCAACGTCGAGTGGAGCCTCCTGGAGCCAGGCGGAGTCGTCGGCGATGAAGGTGAGAGCACCGAAACGGATCTCTCGACCCCCGACCAAAACTCTAGCAGCCACCATGACGAAAGTACTCGGAAGAATCGCAACTTCTCCACAAAATCGCTAAAACACCGGCCCCACGGTGGGCGCCAACTGTCGTGGTTCTAAGCCTGACAGTAGAGTGGGGGGTAGGTATGGAGAGGCAAGGTCCTAGCTATGGAGAGGTTGTAAACACAAGAGATGTACGAGTTCAGGCCCTTCTCGGAAGAAGTAAAAGCCCTACGTCTCGGAGCCCAGAGGCGGTCGAGTGGATTATGTGTATATGAGTTACAGGGTGCCGAACCCCTCTACCTGTGGAGGGGGGTGGCTTATATAGAGTGCGCCAGGACCCCAGCCAGCCCACGTAGGAGAGGGTTTAAGGCGAGTTAAGTCTGGGGCGTTACTGGTAACGCCCCACATAAAGTTTATTTACTATCATAAAGTCTACTTAATTACAGGCCGTTGCAGTGCAGAGTGCCTCTTGACCTTCTGGTGGTCGAGTGAGTCTTCGTGGTCGAGTCCTTCAAGTCAGTCGAGTGAGTCCCTCGTTGGTCGACTGGAAGGTGACCTCTTCTAAGGGTGTCCTTGGGCAAGGTACTTAGATCAGGTCCGTGACCCTACCCTAGGTACATGACCCCATCACCGGGTCTATTTCTATCATATTATTCTCAGATCTATAAAACCAAAAACACAAAAATACCTTGCTGCAATTTATTTACCTTTATCTTATTCTGCACTTTTACTTATCTTTTATATCTATCACTATCATATCTCATCTTTGCAACTAACCATGAAGGGATTGACAACCCCTTTATCGCGTTGGTTGCAAGTATTTGTTTGTTTGTGCAGGTGCTATCATTGGAGACTTGTATGTTCCTCTTACTGGATTGATACCTTGGTTCTTAACTGAGGGAAATACTTATCTCAACTTTGCTGCATCACCCTTTCCTCTTCAAGGGAAAAACCAACTCAAGCTCAAGAAGTAGCAAGAAGAATTTCTAGTGCCGGTGCCGAGGAGGATCAACATCAAGCCTACCAAGTACCTATTATAGATTCTCATCTCTTGCATTTGCACTATTTCCATTTTCTCTCGTTTTCATCTCCCCCAGTTCTAAAACGTTTTCAGAAAAACACAAAAATATTTGCCTTTTTATTCTCCTTCTTTCCGTTCGCTTTTTCGTTTGCTTTTTGTTTACTTGTGTGCTAAATTGCTTTCTTTTCTATCATGGCCAGTCCTTCTCTCGTGGCATGTACCAGAAAGTGAGGTTCTTAATTTTAAACAAAGGGGAGGAGATAATTGAAAAGATGCTTGGTATAGAATTTGCGATGCTCGGAATAGATCTACTCGTAAGCAATCTACCACCGTTCTTCTACAAAAAAAAATTATGTGGGTATTACCACTTGGTATAGATTTGTGCTAGACACTATTACTGGGGGTGATTTCTTGGGTAGTCACCCTATGGATGCTTTCAATGCTATGGGAAATTTAGTGCGTTCTCCACCAATTATGTTTAATGAAACGTCATTAACCTTGGAACACGTGATGCAAAGGCTAGATATTATTGAGAATAAAATTCCTACTATAAATCATATTGAAAATTTCGATAAAAAGATTCACATTCATATTACTCAATTTGGATCAAAATTAGGAATTACCCTAAAATCTTTAAAGGAGAAGGAGCCTATAATTGATGACAGGGTAGAACAAAGTCAAGGTAAAACCGATAAGTTAGAGGAAATTATTACCAATTTGGGTTCCACTTTTGCTGTTGTCAAGACTACTCCAAAATTTCCTCCTAATAAAACTACTAAGTTTATTTATGTTCCTAAAAATAAGGGTGGATCATCTAGTAAAGGAAATGCGGATCTTAACATGATAAGTATTTGCCCTAGTTTTATCAATATGATTAAGAAACCTACTCTTACCAATGAATTTTTTTATTTTCTACCTAGGTGTGTGAGCATTAACAAACCTAATGAAATCCCTAGGAAGTATGGGTGTGAAATTGAGGAATTGCAAACCAAAGATGATAATACCTAGATCTATGCAATATGTCTAGCTAGGGGCGTAAAACAATAGTGCTTGTTGGGAGGCAACCCAGTTTTATTTCATTTTATGTTTTTGCTTTTTTGCTTCCTTTTTAGTTAAATATGCAATTACACTTCTTTTATGATTGTGTTTTGGTGTTTAAATTAGTGTTTGTGCCAAGTAAGACCTTTGGGATGATTTGTAAGATTGTTGATTTGATGCTATAAAAAATAGAAACTTTGCACTCAGTTCTAGAATTTTTTTAATTCACAGAAACATGTTATTGCTCTGAATTTTCTACACAAGATTGATATACAAATTTCCCACATTGTCCTAAATATTTATAATTTTTGGAGTTACAGAAGTATGGTCAAAATTCATATAACTACAGACTGTTCTGTTTTTGGCAGATTATGTTTTCATTGTAATGTTCGCTTATTTTAATGAAATTATGGGTTGTATCGGGGGGTATGAACCATGGTGAAGTTATAGTAAAGTAGATATAATGCAAATATAAAATTTTAATGAGTTCACAATAGTACCTAAAGGTGGCGATTTGCTTTATTATAGTAACAGATCTCACGAGTTTTCTGTTGAGTTTTGTGTTGTGAAGTTTTCAAGTTTTGGGTAAAGTTACGATGGACCAAGGAATAAAGGAGTGGAAAGAGGCTAAGCTTGGGGATTCCAAAGGCACTCGAAGGTAATATTCAAGGACAACCAAGCATCTAAGCTTGGGTACGCCCCGGATGGCATCCCCTCTTTTGTCTACAATCTATCGGTAAATCACTTGAGGCTATATTTTTATTCATCATATGATATGTGTTTTGCTTGGAGCGTCTTGTATTATATGAGACTTTTCTTTTGTTTATTTTTAGTTTGCCACAATCATCCTTGATGGACACACCTTTTGAGAGGGACACACATTAGTCATGAATTTGTTAGAATACTCTATGTGCTTCACTTATATTTTTTGAGCTAGGTAGTTGCTCTAGTGCTTCAATTATATCTTTTTAGAGCACGGCGGTGGTTATATTTTAAAGAAATTGATGAACTCTCATGCTTCGCTTATATTATTTTGAGAGTCTTCCAAATAGTATGGCAATTTTATCGTGTTATGAATTTAGTCCTAATATGATGGGTATACCAGAGGGATATAATAAAAACTTTCATCAAGATCATTGAATATATGAGATGTTTGATTCCTTGCATTTGTTTTGAGATATAAAGATGGTGATATTAGAGTCATGCTGATGAGCAATTATGGTTTAGTACGAATATTTGTGTTAAGGTTTGACTTCCGAAGAATGCACGTATGGTCTCTCGTTATGCGATGATATTGGAGCATGATTTATTATTGATTGTCTTCCTTATGAGTGGAGGTTGGGGATGAGCGATGGTCTTTTCCTACCACTCTATCCCCCTAGGATCAGGCATAGTAGTACTTTTGTGATGCCCCCGATTCAATCGTACACTAATCATACACACAAACGTGTAAGATCAAGATTAGGGACTCACGAGAAGATATCACAACACAACTCTAGACACAAATAAAAGTCATACAAGCTTCATATTACAAGCCATGGGCCTCAAGGGCTCGAATACATAAGCTTGATCATAAACGAGTCAGCGGAAGCAACAATATCTGAGTACAGACGTAAGTTAAACAAGTTGCCATAAGATGGCTAGCACAAAAGTAGCAATGGTTGAAAATGCTAGGCCTCCTGCCCGGGAGCCTCATAACTGCTCCTGGTCGTCGGTGGTGTGCATGTAGCAGTAGGCACCGTCGGAGTGGTGGTAGTTGTCATCGGCAGTGTCTGGCTCCTGGGATCCGCCATCTGATCGCAGCAACCATGTATAGGGGGAAAATAGGTAGCAAAGCAACCGTGAGTACTCATCCAAAGTACTCGAAAGACTTATATCACATCTACACTACATATGCATCGGTATCAATAAAGGGGTTGTATCTATGTACTAAACTACAAAATGCTAGAATAAGAGGGGGAGAAGCTAGTCCTATCAAAGACTATGCTTCTGGCAACCTCCATCTTGAAGTAGTAGAAAAGAGTAGTTGGTATAGTAACAACTGTCATCGTAGCAATAATCCTACATGGCGATCCACTCCTCGCGGCCCTGTGGAAGAGCGATCATCGGGTTGTATCTGGAACTTATCTGGGTGTGTTTTTATTAAGTATCCAATTGTAGTTGTAAGAGGTCGGAATACAACTCGAAGTGTCCTATTATCATGGACACGACTATTCGAATAGTTCAACTTCCCTGCAGGGGTGCACCACATTGCCCAACAAGCTCGATCACTCTGGCTAGGCACACTTTACTGTTTCATACCTAGCCTCAAAAGATCAACACGTCGCAGCCCTACCTAGGCTCAACAGAGAGGCCAACACACCTGTCTACATCCTAAGCGCTTAGGGGTCTTAGGCCCATCGCTCGTTGCACTCCTATGGTTGTTGAGCAGACCTAGCCCCCTTATACAAGCGCAGGCGTTCTAATTGAACCTGGCGTGCGTCGCTCAGTCACTAACGTCTGGAGAGCTTCGGCTGATACTACGACGCCGGTTGCCCATAAACTTGTCCCGCATGGTAGTTAGTGCGTATAGGTCAACGACCAACTCAGATGAAATACCCAAACTCGTTAGGCATGTTATTATGAAATAACCACGAACAACGACCAGGGACAAAGCCCACCTCTCTCCTAGGTGTCTCAACCTGCCCTGTCGCTCCGCCACAAAGATCCACTCAGAGGGCCGTCAGAAAACATGTCCTTTCAGCCCCCAGTCCGTGAATCACTCACAGGTACTCTATGAGCCAACCCAACTTTAGTCACAACATGTATCATGGATAGTAGTAATGTATTTATATTCCCGTGATCACCTCCCGAAGTGATCATGGCCTGATAGTCTATCATGGAAGATGACAAGGATGTAGGGCCACTGATGGAATACTAGCATTCTATACCAAGCATCTAGGATTTCAGGTAAAGTATCAACAATAGTAGCAACAAGGACATGCTATGCAGCAGTATGGGATCAAATCGATGAAACTGTAATAGCTACAGTACGGTAATGCAAGCAATAGAGAGAAGGATAGGCGGTATTGGGATGATCAAGAGGGATTTGCTTGCCTGGAAGCTCTGCCGAGAAGGAGGGGTCGTCGGGAGTGTAGTCGACGTCAAGAGCAGTGGCGCCAGTCTCAAAGTCTACAGAAGATAAGAGGGGGAAGAAACAATGAATACGCAAACAGATGCATGACGATGCGTGATATGGCAATAAGCGGTGCTAGAGGTGACCTAACACGGTACTAGGTGATACCGGCGAAGGGCGAAAATATCCGGGAAAGTATTCCCGGTGTTAGGCATTACCGGACAAATGAAACGGAGGAGGACGGTTCCCCTTTCACTATGCTAGGAACGTGTGACATAAAACGGCGTGCGTATTCAGAATCATCATGCTTTTCAAAGCAACTTTCATGTATAAAGTATTTTCATCTGAGTTATAGATTATTTTCTATTAATTTTCAAAGTTTTAATCAATTTTGAAATTAATATAGTTCGAAAATTAAATGCTAAATGCTAAGTGTATCTTGCCCTGTGTACACAATGTACACATAGGCTGACTGGTGGGCTAGGGGGACCCAGTCGACCATTCAAAATTTGATTGGTCAACAGGGGGTGGGCCCCCCTATCATTCTCTGTTTTAACTATTTAGTTTTAGTTTTAACTAATCTAGTGATTAGGCTAATTAAGCAGGTTGATTAAGTTAATTAATTATCTATTTAACTAATTAATTAATTATTTTTATTTTTATTTTTATTTTTTTATTTCCATCTAGAAAAGGGGCGTGGGGCCCGGTTGTCGTAGAACCACAGGGGGGTTGCGGGTAGTGGGCGCGGGCATAGGCTAACGGAGCCCAGGGGGTGCCGCGCAGGTGGTAGATGGTGCGGGCGCTGGTGGCCAGGGACGGCGGCGTGCAGATGCAGGTGCCGACGTGGCAGAGGTGGCACGCCCCGCAGCGGAGCACGGGGCGGGCCGGAGCAGGCGGCGCGGCTGTGGCGTGCAGCAGCAGACGTAGGATGGGCGGCGGGGTAGAGAAGGCAGGCGGAGCGCGCGCGGCTTGGAAGGTGCGGGGCATGACCGTCGTAGAGGGGAGTGAGTGGTGGGCGGCGATGTGTGAGCGAGCAGGATAGGGGCGATGGGGCTGGTGTCGGGGATATACCTCGTGGTATGACACGGACGGACTTGGCGACTCACTAGTAACCCACCCTAACTTGGCGACTCACAAAGTGACCCGCCCGGATCTCTCCACTCACCGATGAACCGGATGCGCCTGGTGACTCATTGGTAACCCGGCAGGCGGGTCAGAGGAGCGATAAGACCCGGTGGCCCAACGGGCGGTTCATGGAAGGCCAGCTCGTATTATGGTGGGTTGGTTTATGAGAAAAGGCATAAGGAATATTCCCTTACAAAGGAAGCAAGACTAGGACTCCACTTGTAATAGAGTAATCCTAATCCTAGTAGGACTAGTCATGTAAGCCGCCCCTTCAACATATATAAGAAGGGGCAGGGCACCCCAAGAGGGACATGTTTCACAAGTTAGGTTTAGACAGACAAGTCAATAGCTCTCGAGATAGAGCACCCTTGTAATTATGATCATCATCTTCAATATCAATGAAGCAGGACGTAGGCTTTTACCTCCACCGCGAGGGGCCTAACCTGGGTAAAATCCTCGCGTCTCTCGTCCCACTCAACCCTCAAACTACCACATAGATGTGTTGGCCTCACGACTAAGTCCTTTTCACGAGGACATATGTCGTGACAAATCCACGATAGTTGGCGTCCACCGTGGGGCCTGCGCACGGTGGTGTTGAGTTCTTGGAGGAGATCTTCAAGGAACGAGAAGCTCTTGATTGCCGGATGAATAAGAGTCGGCGTGAAGTTTAGGATTAAAGATCATCAAAAATTTAGGGTTGCGTCGTGTACGCCATCATGCATGGCCCGACGATGCATTGAAAGTTACATGTACGAACGGTCCCATGCTCATCAACCGGTACTGTTGCTGTTACTCATTGGCGTGAAAATCAGAAGCAGTGGCGGCAGAGGCCATGCATCATACTAGGAAGTGCAGACAAGCACATTATTTCCATCGCAACAAGCATCAATCCTGACGTTTTCAAGTGCTAGAGCATCACTAGAGGCTAAATTAATTTTTTCTTTGTCAAACCCTGATTGCTACAAGGAAGCTATGAGAAGGTTAATTCAAGAATTAATATGGAAGAAAAAGCTACTATGTAAGGACAAGGAAGATCCATCAGGAGCAAGCTATCACCGCTCATCTTACCGGCCTTGGTCAATATGGAGTCAGCTTTTGTCCCTGAGCGGGCATCGACGGAAGTGGATGAGGCCATGGACTCAGCGACCGTTTTCGTATCTGAGCCACCATTGCTGGGCGCACCTCCGACTGTCGTTCGGCCGCGGCTCCCGCTGTTCCAGCACTTTCTGACCCGCCCGTCGGCTCAGCCGCAGTTCATCGCCTCTGTCACCTCAGCGCGCCTCAAGCCGCCACTGCGCTCGTGCCAAGACTGTTGCCTCGCCTTCTGCTACGGGTTGTACTCTGCTGCGCCGAGTTGGTTTGATGCGGAGCATTTCACATTCATCCGCATGTACACTCCGACTACTCTTCAAGCCCCAAGAGGACATATGATGAGACCTCGAATATACGTTATTGGACACAAGGTGAACTCGCTCCTCTCCGAACCTTCACTTTCTACATGTGAGACATGGCTACTACCTCCAACGTGTGTGCTATGCATGATCAGGTACTTAGAGGAAAGCCACGGTGCCACCACATCCAACGGACGAGCTAGCGAGGACGCCAAGTACAAGGACCAAGAGAAGAAGCTGCCTGAAATCTTCAGCCTCCGGACGACCGGACAACGTTGGACGTCCGATGCCTGGACACTTAGCCAGCTAGAAGGGCCAGCCGACGGAAGCTACAGCGGCTGGACGACCAGCAAGTACCGGGCATCCGACACACCCCAGGCCTCGGACGACCCAGCGCCACCGGACGACCGGTGCCACGGCGACAGAACGAAATCTACGGAAGTCCGAAGACCACCCGACGTCCGGGCCGTCCTGAGCCTCCGGACGTCCGACACCCACCGTACGTCCTACGCCTGTCTGTGCACAGAGATCGGGCCCGAGGCCCATGTATCCCCCACTTACCCCTTCGTGTCCCGAGACTATATATACTCCTCCACCTCCTCTTAGTTAGGGTTAGCAGAGTAGTAGCTCATTAGAGATAGAGCTTTGCTCATCCATTACGGATCTACTCCACGAGAGAGACCGCGGCCCCTCTTCGAAGAAGATCCATTGGATTCAAGACCCCCTTTTGGGTGGCCCCCATCAAGACCTCCTTTGGAGAAGAACCGGTTACCTTGTACCGTCCCTTGTTGACCGTGGATCATGTATCTCCCTTTGTGTTCATGGATCTAGCACATGTGTGATCATACTTGTTGGTTTGATTGTTCCTCTTGTGTTCTCCTTTGTGACTTCTCCTCGTGTTTCCCCTTGTGTTCATCACGGGATCCGCTCCTTTCATGAAAGATCGGCCATCTAGGGTTCCACCCTACATCATGGTTTCCGACGCCACTGTTTTAAGCCGCCCCGCGTGCCTTTGCATCCGCACCCCCATCGCCTCACCTCAACCCGCCGTTGTTGAGTGAGTCATCGTCCGCCTCGCTGTAAGCCACCGCTGCCGACACGCGCTGAGTCGCCACTGTTGTGACCCGCCGGAGTCTACCTCGCCGAGGGCCCGTTCAAACCACTGCCAAGCCACCTCAGCCCCGTGCTGCTTCCAAGCTGTGGCCGGCCTTGAGTCGCGTCTCCGATTCACTCTTGTGCCGAGCAACCCCACTGCTCCTACCGCCTCCATCGTGGCCCTTCCCGTGAGCGCCTCCACGGCTGCATGTTGAGTCACCCGAGCCAGGCCACTCCTTTTCCTTGATGCAGTATCTGAAAAATTGAATAAAGCAATGAAAGTTATTGAGTGCTTCTTTAGTTGATGGAATAAAATGGATTAGGGGATGAAGTACCATTGGTGTTCTCTGACCGTCATCATGGATGGACTTTTTTATTGAAGCATTTAAAAGGAAATTGGACGATGTATGGACTAAAGAAACAAAGGATGCTATGGATGAGGTTCTTAAGAGGGTCGTATTTTCATGCACTAATGATGAGTTCATTCAGTATATGGAGCAAATTAAAAGCGAATCTGATAAGCTTGCTGAATGGATTTTGGAGATCAAACCTGAGAGGTGGTCAGACGCCCTTTTCACGAGGCCACGTTGTTTAACACAATAAGGTGAAAAGCTCATGGAGATGATGTACACAGGTCGAGCAACTTGCCTCAGCCGCCGCTGTCTACTGAGTTGCCTCCACCGTTTTCTCCCCGCTGTCTACTGAGTTGCCTCCACCGTTATCTTCAAAGTCGTGGCACGCAGGCTCACGACGAATGCATCTAATACTAATAAGCAAGACTACATCGGTCCCGGAGGGTACTACAGAGGTAGGTGTAGTCTAGCAGCTGGTAGTGACCCGTTGGGAAATCCTCCACGAAAGGATCCTGTGATCCGTGGATACTCTGGTGTAGAATCCGACGCTCAGGTGGCAAAATAGTACCACGAGCGGGAGTGTAGCCTCCAACCTCAGGCCATCCCAGACCATGGGGCATCACGGTCCTGGCTGGGTAGATCGCCGTAGGGGGCAGTTTCCAAGATATGACAAAGGGGTGCAACTGCGTCAGAGCATCGTAAAGGTGCACACGAGTGGTGTACAACTCGTGGAGAAGAGGTCAGTTAGCTCGGTCTAGACCATCAACATGCCGACCAAAGTTCTGGTGGTGGAAGGGCTCGCGGGTGATGGTGGAGTAGACATTAGTGTAGTATCCCTGCTCACCCTCGCTGGATGCGATAGCAATGTGCCTAAAAGGGGAGGTATCCAATTCCCGATACTCTCCATGAAGACGGATGAGAGAAGCGTAAGCAGCGTCATGGACTGCCATATCAATGGTCACTCCAACACCATGAGCGGTGCGCAACACAGTAGAGGAGTTATCATCACGAGAATAGATGCGGACGATGGCACGGTACTACTCCTGGTTAGAATCCCCGTACTGCTCATACACGGTGTACTCAGGGTGCCAGCGATAACCCAGGTAGGTCATGATGTGGACATACTCACCATAGATACATATACAAATATTATATGGCATATTTGTCAGGTGATTTCTAATAATAACTATTCAATTATTATTTTTACTATTGGATACATAAATACTACATATTTTTATGCTTTATGCAGAATTATTGGAAACACGAACACAGTACGGATTAGATGGCGGGATTATACTGAAGATTTCAAAGCATATGAGTATACAAATTCTAAAAGTCAATGCATGTGGTCAAGCCAAGGAAGAGGGGCTCATGTAGGTGCATGCAGGAGACCAATAGTAGTCAAGACATCATACAAGGGAGCTCCAGTACGTGCATGTTTGCATTACGTGCACCTACACATGCATGACACAAGTTGGCCCATGAGCATGTGCACGCACGGGCTGGCCCATAAGCATCAACGTCCAATGCACAAAGGCCGAGGCATGTCCACCTTTCGTCAGCGCCAAGGAAACCCAGGATAACACGAGACAGCCGCCGGCGGAGGGTCCTCTAATAAACAGCTAGTCATTTTTAGGGTTTACGTTCGGGTTTTGTTTAGAGAAGTTTAGCTATTGCTATTTTTATTTGTCTTCGCTTGTAGTGGCTAGTGCGACCGTCAAGGCATCATATTGGAATCCTAATTTGTGAGATTTATTCATCTAGCATATCCGCAATTCTTAGATTGCTTGGCAATTATTTTCTTGCATGTTCTTCGATTTGCTTGTAGGAAAAATCCTTTGTGGATAGGTTGATTGCGCCGTTGGCTCGGTCGATAACACCGTGGAGTTGGTTCAGCGATTGCCGTGGATATCAGTCGTGTACGGTTCTCCCTGTACGGTTGGTAGCCGGATCGTGAGGGTCAAGTCCCACAAAAATCGTAGCTATCCTCTCTCATCGGGAGATCAGGCCCCGGTTCACATCAAGTGGTATCAGTTTTCAGATTTATCGGTGAGAGATTTACAGTTTTGTTAGATTAGCTTATTTTTCAGTCCTACAACCCATAGAAAAGCCAAAAAAATTAGATTAGTTCATCCGCTGCACCTAGCTTTTTAGCCTTTAGCAATTTTTGCATCTAGTATTTGCTTTGTTGAATCTTTGGTTGCATTCATCTTAGAATTAGTGCTGGTTTAGATTAGTCCGAGAGAAAATTATCTACTAGATCGAACTTTGTTTTTGTCCATTATACTATCCACCACAAGTTCTTGTGTGTTTCGTAAGGTTAAAAGAAAATAGATCTTCCTCTGTCTGTTAGGTGCTGCCACGTCGTCCGCTTACTGATTCATCCAGTTTACGTGTCCCATCGTTCTCCGCATCGTCCGCCACTTCCGACCGCACGCATCCTGCCCCTGCTCGGCAACATACGCAGCCTGCACCCACATTTCATATCAGACAACAGCCCACTTGTGTAGTGCGCTGCTACTCACTCACCACCTTTGGATTATCTACTTACACGTATTCCATTGATTGATCTCCTTTAGTCTCAAGTATACTACGTATCCCTGAACTACTAGTAGCACACGATTTTGCAGCATCTTTTATTTGTTTTTCTCATCATCGTGCGTATACTTCTCTGGTAACAGCCGGTTAAAGAAAAAAGTGAGCGAGAGAAAAAAGAAAAAGGAAAACAAAGAAGAAAAAGTTGAAGAAAAAGTTGGCTAGCATCTAATTTGGACTGATTTGTTCTGTTTGTTACTCAGACTGTAGTTTTGCTGCTACTTGATCACCACTCCATCAATTATCTATTTTCGAGCTTTGATATACATTGCGTTTATACTTCATTTATATCCAGCTTTTAGAGCTAATCATATTTTGACCGGTTTTCACATTCATTTGATTCAGTATCTGGGTTTAGATTGTTTTCTCTCTTACTAGTCAATTGCCAGCATTAGTTAGGAGCTTGAGCAATTATTCAACTTGCATTGCTTTTTGTTAAATTGTGCCACTAATATTGTGAGTTGAGAAGCCATTTCCAAGCTACACTTTTTACTACCAATAAGTACAGGTCCCGGCTCTACTGATTTCTGGTTATCGCTCCATCCAATATTCATCGGTAGTTTGAAGCCAACACCAACGTGCCAATCACCACCTGTTGCATTGGTAAGAACAAGTAAGAATTCCTTTCAAAAAAAAGAACAAGTAAGAATTTGATACTAAGCTTGAGTGTGAGCAATTTTTCTCCACCACGTCCTACTAGTTGATAGGGATTATACACTGCGTGTTTTTTCTTTTTCGCTAACAATGGCACAGGATCAACCCACACTTGAGGGCCTCACCGCGGATGTGAAAGTCACCAGCGAGCGTCTCACCCAACTTGAGGTTGCTCATATTGTGGCAGAAGAGAGGCTCAAGGACATTGAGGATGCACAAGGTGTTGCCAACACACAACTACAGGACATCTTGTTACGTTTGGATGAGCTGCGGACTATACCCCCCGTCAACAATAACGTTGTTCCTCACAATTCCGCGGGTGTTGCCGCTACTTCACGAGCTTGACGTGTGCCCATGGGTCATCCACAGCACCCCGCTACTGCCACCGATGCTACCACCATAACCCAGCACCCACAAATTCCTCCTCGCGTCCACGAGCGACATGGGGACAACTACGAGGATTATTCTGGTGACACCGAAGACGACCAAATGGTCAACCACCACAATGACCCTGCTCATCAACAACTACGTTTCAACCGTCACGGTATGGCACGAGGTCAACCCAGGTATGATGCTAGAGATTATGAACACTCTAGTGCCAAAATCAAATTTACTATGCATGCTTTCAATGGTAAATATAATCCAGATGTTTATCTTGATTGAGAACTTTCTTTTGAACAAAAATTTGCATGTCGTGATATTCCTGAGAACCAAAGAGTTAGGGCAGCCACTAGTGAATTTACAAACTTTGCTTCCATGTGGTGGAGTGAATATTGTCGTATTAATGCAAATAATATACCTTCTACTTGGGATGCTTTAAAACGAGATATGCGACAATGTTATGTTCCTTCATATTATGCTCGTGACAAACTGAATGAATTGCAACGTTTAAAACAAGGTAGTAGTTCTGTAGAGGATTATTATCAAGAATTACAAACTGGCTTAGTGCGATGTGGATTAGTTGAAACCAACGATGCTATGACGGCTAGATTTTTAGGTGGTTTGAATCATGATATTCAGGATATCTTGGACTACAAGGAGTACAACTCTATTACTCGTTTGTTTCATTTTGCTTGTAAAGGTGAAAGGGAAGTACATGGACGACACAACAAGGGACGATGTAACTTTTCTGCAGGTCGTTGCTCATCATGGACACCCTCTCCTACTGTTCCATCCACTATTGAGTCTACACCACCTATCTTGAACAATGGTGCAAACCCATCAAGTTCAAAATCATCTCCACAATCATCTGAGGCTTTGAAAACAATGTCTATAGCACCCACCACTTCATCTGGACGCACAAGGGACATGAAGTGTCATATATGCAAAGGTGGCGGGCACTTGATGAGGGATTGCCCAAATAAACGAACATTCATTGTGCGGGAAGATGGTGAGTACTCCTCTGCTAGTGATTTGGATGAAGATACTCGTGCTATGCTTGCCACTAATAATGCAGGTGATGACACAGAGGAGATACATATTAATGCTGATATGGCAGATAAATACCCAAGCCTTGTAACCATGCGAGTACTTAGTGCCCAGATGGGGGATGCCGAGATGCCTCAACGTCATAATCTTTTTCAAACTAAGTTTGTTGTCAAAGGGCATTCCGTTTGTGTGATCATTCATGGTGGAAGCTGTAATAATTTGGCGAGTATAGAGATGGTCGAGAAACTTTGCCTCACCACTATGAGACACCCCCATCCATATTATATCCAATGGTTCAACGACTGTGGTAAGTTAAAGGTAACACGTTGTGTGAGGGTTCATTTTACACTTGGTTCATATCATGATTATGTTGATTGCGATGTTCTACCTATGCAAGCATGTTCTTTATTGTTAGGTCAAACTTGGCAATGTGATAATAGTGTTACCCATCATGGTAGACCAAATTCGTATAGTCTCATATTTGAAGGAAAAACCATTAACTTGCTTCCTATGACCCCCGATGAAATTATAAATGATGAGAAAGCTAAATCAACAGATCGTACTACACATAGTATGCTTGCTATCAATTCTGAATTTTTTTCCATCAAGTGTTTCAACTTATGATCTGTACATACCGGGTGGTCAGAAAGTTCATTTGCGTCCCCATCATTTATATATAAACTCGGCATGGGATACAATTTATCATGATGTTATGCTCCGCCATGAGAAAATTTATCACGATTTTCAGAATGGTGCTATCACAAATTTATCAGACCCTGATGAGCTAACGCTGTCGTGGTATTCTCACGGGGGGTGCAGGACGACAGATGCCACAAGGTGGCTTGAGTGTGAGGGCAAGACCGCCGTCGGAATATCCAGGGACGGGTATGCGAGTAGCACGCGCTAGTTTACCCAGGTTCGGGGCTCTCCGGAGAGATAACACCCCTACTCCTGAATATCTGAGTATATCTGGTATATCTGGTACAGAGTGCTCCTGAAGCTATATCTGAGGTCAGTGCCGTAGGCATCTGGCCTGGTATATATGTGGATGGCCGGATGAGCATGCAAGCTACAGTGACCGAATGGTATGTGTGTGTGCTAGCTAGTTATCTTGCTAGCTAGTATGCATGCGTGAGGGTGTGTCCCCCCTGGATGGATGGATACTCATATATATATATATATATATATATATATATATATATATATAGTGTGACTAGCTTACTATCTAAGCTAAGTGGTGGCATGGGCAAGGCATGGTGGGGTGTCATGCTTGTCCCCTCGGTCATTTCATAAATAGTGCCAGGGGACAAGTGACACTATACATGATGGCTGGGGTGACACATGAACAGTGCTCAGGTACATTTGTCTTGACGGTGTCTTGTCAGTGTCGGTCGGGCTGCAGTCGTCAGCCGGCTGGTTGGCGCAGTTGTCAGCCGGCTGGTTGGTGCAGTCGGCAGCCGGCAGCCAGACGAGGAGCCGGCAGGAGCGGCCGGGTAGTCGGACTGAGGAGCTTTGCTAGCCCCGATGTCTTGATTTATTGTATCGCCATCTTCGGGGTATCCGTGGCCAATTACTCCGAAAGTAGCCCCCAAGCCTCCGGGCAACTTGGTAAAGTTGGGCGGAGGTTTTTTGGCGGGTGTTTGTGGAAATGATCATGCAAAAAGACAAAGTTAGTCCATACAGAGATATCAAATGTTTGCTTTTAGCATTGCAAGTTTATGCGAAGGGTGCCGACTCGGTTTCGTCCGAGCCCCCTTAATCCTTTTCATGTTCCCTCCGCCTTTTGGCTTGTGTTCATGCTTGCCGGACAGCCGCTCTGCGGTCTGTGGCTGAGAGTGGGCCGTGAAGTGGAGTGTACAGTACTCAGAGTCTGAGAGCAGATTCAACCGAGTAGATACCTGTAAAGGAAACGACCGGTTCGCCCGAACCGTTTTTCTTTCCGGACGTTTTTTGCGTGGGTGGCCTCCAGCGTTCACTCTTGCTAGCCGGGCAGCCGCTCTGCGGTCTGTGACTAAGAGTGGGCCTTTGGTACCGCGCACGCTACTAAGCCGTCTACAGGAAATAACGTCTCAGGCCAAGTGGCCAGCCCCGGACCAACTCTGGCTGGCGCCGGGGCGAACAGTGATACAACTATAATGAAATGCACAGATAGTTCCCCGAGCATCGCTCAGGGTTATCCATGCTTGCGTGGTGCAAAAATATGCGGGTGAGGAGCTCACATTGATTTTCGTGTAGGCGTGGCGGAGTTTGCCGATGACAGCTGGCGCAACTCGGCGCTCGCGTAGCGCGCCGGCGCACCCGCTGGGTGTAGCTTTCGAGCCTCTGGGTGCTCGAAGGGGGTCCCGGTCGGTCAGGCTCGACTGGCCGGCGGTGAGGCGTCTTGCAGCGCCCTTTTTCTTCTTCTGCCGGCTGCTGGCAGCTAGACAAAACTCTTCTCTTGCTCTTGCTTTTGTTTCTTGCAATCTTCCATGGCGGTGCGCCAGCGCACCCATTGGGTGTAGCATCCGAGATTCGGGCCGATTGCAGAGCAGTCGGGCCGGATCTCCTGACAACTACTTTGTCTTCTTCCTCGCAGGAGCGCTTTAGCGCACCCGTTGGGTGTAGCCCCCGAGATTCGGGCCGACTGCTAAGCTGTCGGGCCGGATCTCCCGGCGACTTCTTTGTCTTCTTCTTCGCGGGGGCGCGTCAGCGCACCCACTGGATGTATTGTCGGAGCAGGAGGCAGTACAGCCGGCTTGGCGCAGTCGGTAGCGCGGATCACGACTGACCGTCCGAGTGGCTAAGCAGGCGGATGGGTCATCCGGATGGTTTTTTTCAGCACTGGGCGGCTTTGACCGAGTCTTCCTTTCTCTCTTTCCTTTTCAGCCCGGACACACACCCTCTCTCTCTTTTAGCTGTGGGCAGTCGGCCTTTCGACTTTTCTTTGGGCATCCGGCCCAGCTCTTTCTCTGCTTCTTTTCAGCCAGCCCCCGACTTCCTTCTTTCCTTCAGCCGGCCACGAGCAGCCGAACGGCGAGAGCCGGCAGCGGGCAAGCGGGGAGGCGGTAGCCGGCCAGGCCGGCCGGATGGGTGGGTGAAGCCGGCGCGGTGGAGCCAGCCAGCGTGGAAGCCGGCCGGCGCAGGCGATGCTGGCGAGGCGGGAGCTGGGGAGACAGGAGCCGGCCGCGGCGCGGGCAGAGCTGAATGAGGTCGGGCACTGGGGAGGTCGGCGTTGGGTGCTGGAGAAGCCGGAGCCGGGCGCGGCGCAGGAACATCCGAACGGGCCGGGTGCTGGAGAAGCCGGAGCCGGGCGCGGCGCAGGCAAAACCGGGCGGGCCGGGTGCTGGAGAGGCCGGCGCCGGGGCGGCGGAGCGACGTGGAGTGGTGCGCGCGCGGGGCGGAGCGATGGGTCCGGGAGTCGCGGCGACGCGAGGCGCGCAGGGCAGGAGGCGGAGCAGTGCGCGAGGCCCAGCAGTGAGAGCGGCGACGGGCGGCAGCAGGCTCCGGTTGGTGGAGGCGCTGGAGCCGGCTTTGGCCAGCAGGCACACTGGCGATCGATGCAGAGCAGCTAGACGGCTGCGGTCGCGAGGCATAGGCCCGTGTGGGACCCGATCAGCAGCCGCGCGGGAGGGGCGAGGCGGCCAGCGAGCGGGCTTCGCGGCAAGCCGGAGCGGGGACCCGACGCACGCGGCGAAGGCCGGCCTCGAGGGCGCACACGGAGAGACCCGGGGCCGGGATGGAGGCGAGCGGAGAGCGATGTCCTGCATGGCCATTATTCGATTAATGTACACGCACTGTCCAAACTTTAGTCTGGCTAGTGTACGAGCACGGTTTGAGATGAGTATGAATGTATGGCTATCATCTGAGTTGCATCTTGACTATGCATGGGTGTATGGGGTAGTTTGGATAGTGTATGGCTAATGGTTTGACTGTTTGACTATTGTTTAACTTAGCAGCTAGCTAGCTTGTATAGACGATATATGGAGAAGCGAATGCGTGCTTCGGCCGAAGCAAGACACAACGCGGACGGGTCAGGCTGCAGTCGGCAGGCGGCTGGTTGGCGCAGTCGTTAGCTGGCTAGTTGGTGCAATCGGCAGCCGGCAGCCGAACATGGAGCCGGCAGGAGCGGCCGGCAGTCGGATTAAGGGGCTTTGCTAGCCCCGATGTCTTGATTTATTGTCTCGCCATTTTCGGGGTATCCGTGGTCAATTAGTCCGACAAACGCCTTTCGAACGGCTTATATATGTTGCATCTATTTTTGCTTTGCTCTATGATGTGTTCGACATAGGTGAAAGCCGAGGACGGCTTTATTTTCAAGAAAGGGAGGATGATGTGGACACACTCACCATAGATATACACACAAATATTATATGACATATTTGTCAGATGATTTCTAATAATAACTATTCAATTATTATTTTTACTATTGGACACACAAATACTACATATTTTTATGCTTTATGCAGAATTATTGGAAACATGTACACACTACGGATTAGATGGCGGGATTATACTGAAGATTTCAAGCCAAGGAAGAGGGGCTCATGTATCTGCATGCAGGAGACCAATAGTAGTCAAGACATCATACAAGGGAGCTCCAGTATGTGCATGTTTGCATTACGTGCACCTGCAAGTGCATGACACAAGTTGGCCCCTCAGCATGTGCACGCACGGGCTGGCCCATAAATGCACAAAGGCCAAGGCCTGTCCATCTTTCGTCAGCGCCAAGGAAACCCAGGATAACACGAGACAGCCGCCGGCGGAGGGTCCTCTAATAAATAGCTAGTCGTGTTTAGGGTTTACGTTCGGGTTTTGTTTAGAGAAGTTTAGCTATTGTTACTTTTATTTGTCTTTGCTCGTAGCGGCTAGTGCGACCGTCAAGGCATCCTATTGGAACCCCAATTTGTGAGATTTATTCATCTAGCATATCCGCAATTCTTAGATTGCTTGGCTATTATTTTCTTGCATGTTCTTTGATTTGCTTGCAGGAAAAATCCTTTGTGGATAGGTCGATTGCACCGTTGGCTCGGTCGATAACACTGTGGAGTTGGTTCAGCGGTTGCCGTGGATATCAGTCGTGTACGGTTCTCCGTGTACGGTTGGTAGCGGATTGTGACGGTCAAGTCCCACAAAAATCGTAGCTATCCTCTCTCATCGAAAGATCGGGCCCCGGTTCACATCAGGTCATCATCTCAGCTAGCACACCAGGTGAGCCAGAGGCTCCAATAACCGTCGTGTGGCACACGACCTGTCTCGTAGGATCCATCTGAAAGCAAAGATGTTCTAAAGGAGTCAAATGACATTGTGTGTATTATTCAACATACATTTCAAAGGAATAATTGTAGATAATCCAACTCTTCGGGTAGATGTGATCATGAGAACCTAATGTTAGAGTTAGAAAATTCATTTAAGCCGAATAGAAGAGATATCAGTATCCCAGAGTAAAGGAGTGGAATAAAAGATCGTAATACCACCCAATGGCAATGTGGGCCCATAAGCGACACATCCATGTTAGCAAAAGTTTTGCAACGACTAGACTCAACTTTGGCCAAGGAGTTGGAAAGGGGGGCGGGGTTCCTACAGGAAGTCGGCTCTGATACCAACTTGTGACGCCCCTGATTCAATCATACACTAATCATAGATGCCAACATGTACGATCAAGATTGAGGACTCACGGGAGGATATCACAACACAAATCTAGACACAAATAAAAGTCATACAAGCTTCATATTACAAGCCAAGGGCCTCGAGGGCTCAAATACATAAGCTCGATCATAAACAAGTCAGCGGAAGGAACAATATCTGATTATAGACATAAGTTAAACAAGTTACCATAAGATGGCTAGCACAAAAGTAGCAACGGGCGAAAAGGCAAGCCCCCCTGCCTAGGAGCCTCCTAACTACTCCTGGTCGTCGGCGGTCTGCATAGTAGTACTGTAGTAGGCACAGTCGGAGTAGTGATAGTCGTCGTCGGTGGCGTCTGGTCCTGGGATCCGCCATCTGATCGCAGTAACTGGGTATAGGGGGAAAAGAGGTAGCAAAGCAACCATGAGTACTCATCCAAAGTACTCACAAAACTTACATCCAAAGTACTCACAAGACTTACGTCAGAAAATAGGTAGCAACTGGGTATAGGGGGGAAAGATGTATCAATAAAGTGGTAGTATCTATGGAATAAACAGCGGAATGCCAGAATAAGAGGGGGAGAAGCTAGTCCAATCAAAGACTATGCTTCCTGCGGCCTCCATCTTGAAGCAGTAGAAGAGAGTAGCTGGTATAATAACAAGTGCCATCGTAGCAATAATCCTACCCGACGATCCTCTCCTCCTCACCCTATGGAAGAGTGATCATCGGGTTGTATCAGGAACTTATCTGGGTGTGTTTTATTAAGTATCCGCTTGTAGTTGTAAGAGGTCGGAATACAACTCCAAGTGTCCTATTACCATGGACACAACTATTCGAATAGTTCAACTTCTCTGCAGGGGTGCACCACATTTCCCAATACGCTCGATCACTCTGGCTGGGCACCATTTCCTGGGTCATACCCAGCCTCAGAACATCAACATGTCGCAGCCCTACCTAGGCTCAACAGAGAGTACAATACGTCGGTTTACATCCTAAGCGCTTAGAGGTCTTGTGCCCATCGCCCGTTGCACTCCTACACGTTGCGTACGCGGCCGGTGAGCACACCTACCCCCCTTATACCAGCGCATGCGTTCCAATTGAACCCGGCGCGCATGGCTTAGTCACTAACGCCTGGAGAGCTTCGGCTGATACTATGACGCCAGTTGCTCATAAACTTGTCCCACATGGTTGTTCGTGTGTATAGGTTAACGACCAACTCATATCAAATATCCAAGCTCGTTAGGCGTGTTACTATGAAATAACCATGGACAACGACTAGGCACTAGGACCATGTCTCTGCTAGCTCTCTCAACCTGCCCTATCGCTCCGCCACAAAGATCCACTCAGAGGGTCATTGGGAAACATGTCCTTTCAGTCCCTAGTCGATGAGTCACTCGTGGGTACTGTACGAGCCAACCTGACTTTAGTCACGACACATATCATTTATAGTAGTATAGTATTTCTATACCTGTGATCACCTCCCAAAGTGATCACGACTCGATAGTTTAGGATGGCAGACAGACAAGGATAGGGCCACTGATGGAATACTAGCATCCTATACTAAGCATCTAGGATTTCAGGTAAAGTATCAGGAGAAGTAGCAACAAGGACAAGGTATGCAGCATTATGGGATCAAACCTATGAAGCAATAACAACTACACTACTCTAATGCAAGCAATAGAGAGAAGGAGTAGGCGGCATCGGGATTATCAAGGTGGTTTTGCTTGCCTGGAAGCTCTGCCGAGAAGGACGGGTCGTCGGGAGTGTAGTCGACGTCAGGAGCAGCATCGTCAGTCTCGAATTCTACCAAAGAGAAGAGGGGGAAGAACCAATGAATACAATGCAAATGGATGCACGACGATGCGTGATTTGGCAATAAGCGATGCTAGAGGTGACCTAACACGGTACTAGGTAATATTGGCGAAGGGGAAAAACATCTAAGTATTCCCGGTGTTAGGCATTTTTGGACAGATGAAACGGAGAGGGACGGTTCCAAGTTCGCTATGCTAGGAATGTTTGGCAGATGAACGGAGTGCGGATTCAGAATCATTACATTTTTCTGAGGAACTTTCATGCAACGGCATACAAGCAGATTATTTTCTATTAATTTTGAAAATTTTAATCAATTTCTGAAATTAATTTAATTTGAAAATTAAATTAAAAATGATATGTGTACACAACAGTGTACAGAGAGGCTGGTAGGTGGGCTAAGGGGACCCAGTTGACCAGTCAAAGTTTGACTGGTCAACAGGGGGATGGGGCCCCCTGTCATTCTTTCTTTTGACTATTTAGTTTTAGTTTTCACAAATCTAGTGATGAGGCTAATTAAATAGGTTAATTAAATTACTTAGTTATGTAATTAATTTTTAATTATTATTATTATTATTATTATTATTATTATTATTTCTTTTTTTCATTTTCATCCAAAAAGGGGTGTGGGGCCCGATCATCATACATCCACAAGGGGGTTGCCGGTAGCGGGCACAGCTCGACGAGGCTCGACGGTGGCTGACGATGGAGAGGCGGGGACGGGGCGGTCCGACGTGATGAGGTGGCGGCGGGTCTCGGGCGCCACGGTTCTAGATCAGGGGAAGGTGCTCGGGGGAGAGGAGTGGTGTCGCTAGGGTTTGGGGGGGGGGATGCAGTGGGGCCTCATAGGCCGGCTGGGGGAGGGTGGGGGTAGCCGGCTAGGCCGAGGCCAAGTTGGGCCAGGGGGTGTGTTTTCCTTTTATTTATTAATTAATTAATTTTGTTTTTGCTTTTCTTGTTTTATTTTTATGTTTATTTTTATTTTTAGCTACATTAAAATACAAAACAAACTCAGAAATAGTTTTATCATTTAACCCACTGCCAAAAAAGTTTCAGCCCCAAATAAAATAATTTGATATTTTATAAATTAGAAAAGACATTTAATTAAGTGTCCAAGCCACTATTTTATTTATTTTAGTGCAATTAAATATATTTCTAAAATATGCTTTCTCCACCAAAATTACCTATACATTATTTGTCACATTTAGAGCATTTTAGTTTTGACATTTGAAAACTTTTATTGTTTGACTTCATTTTATATTTAATTTCAAACCGGATTTGAACCAAAGTGAGATTAGCAAGAGTAACTGATGAGGACATCAATACCATGGTTACACGCACAACCCCTGCTGCTATACATACTAAACCAATCACTAGAGCTCGCACACACCAATTGAATTACCACGTACTTTTATTTCCTGGTGAAAATTCTAATGTTCATGAGAATATGTTGTTGCCTAAATTGGATACGTTTATGTTGGTTACTAATGAAAGGCCTAACATGAACAAGACGGATGAATTATACGTCTCCAACGTATCTATAATTTTTGATTGTTCCATGTTGTTTTATTATCAATCTTGGATGTTTTATAATCATTTTATAGTCATTTTATATCACTTTTTGGTACTAACCTATTGACATAGTGCCCAGTGCTAGTTCCTGTTTTTTTCATGTTTTTTATATCGCAGGAAATCAATATCAAACGGCGTCCAAATGGCACGAAACTTTATGATGATTTTTTATGGGCTAGAAGAAAGGCAATGGGCCCTGGTTGCACCTGGGGGTGCTCCGAGGGGGGCACAACCCACCAGGGCGCGCCAGGAGGCCCTAGCGCGCCTGGGTGGGTTGTGCCCACCTCGGGTGCCCCCTGGACCGCCTCTCTGCTCTATAAATACCCAAATATTCCCAAAACCCTAGGGGAGTCGACGAAATATTCATCCAGCTACCGTAGAGTCCAGAAACACCAGATCAAGTCTAAACACCATCACGGAAGGGTTCACCACTTCCATTGATGCCTCTTCGATGATGCGTGAGTAGATCCATGTAGACCTTCGGGTCCGTAGTTAGTAGCTAGATGGCTTCATCTTTCTCTCTTGATCCTCAATACAATGGTCTCTTGGAGATCCATATGATGTAACTCTTTTGCGTTGTGTTTGTTGGGATCGATGAACTTCGAGTTTATAATCAGATCTATGTTTTTATATCCATGAAAGTATTTGAGTTTCTTTGATCTCTTTTATGCATGATCTCTTATAGTCTCGTATTTCTTCTTCGATATTTGGATTTTGTCTGGCCAACTTGATTTGTTTATCTTGCACTGGGAAGAAGTGCCCGGTAGTGGGTTCGATCTTACGGTGCGTGATCCCAGTGACGGAAAGGAAACTGACACGTATGTATCGTTGCTACTAAGGATAAAAAGACGAGATCTATATCTACCGCCATATAGATAAACGGATCTTGTCTACATCATGTTATTGTTCTTATTGCATTACTCTGTTTTTTCATGAACTTAATACACTAGATGCATGCTGGATAACAGTCAATGTGTGGAGTAATAGTAGTAGATGTAGGCAGGAGTCGGTCTACTAGTCTTGTACGTGATGCCTATGTAATGATCATTGTCTGGATATCGTCATAATTATTTGATGTTCTATCAATTGCCCAACAGTAATTTGTCTACCCACCGTTTGCTGTTTTTCTCGAGAGAAGCCACTAGTGAAACCTACGGCCCCGGGTCTTATTTCTCATATATTTGCTTTGCGATCTCCTTTTTGCTTGCCTTTATTTTCAGATCTATTGAACCAAAAATCCAAAAATATCTTGCTGCAATTTATTTTATTTGGCGTTCGATCTATCAATATTTACAATTTTCTCCCGTCACACGCCAATTGCTGGCACCGTTACCCGAAAGGGATTGACAAACCCTTTAACTCGTCGGGTTGCGAGGTGTTGTTATTTGTGTGTAGGGGTTGTATACGTTGTGTTGATTGGTTCTCCTATTGGTTCGATTCCTTGGTTTCATAACTGAGGGAAATTCTCTATCGTCGCTATGCTACATCATCCCTCCCTCTCCGGGGAAATACCGACGTAGTTCCAGCTGCCATCAAGGAGAATTTCTGGTGCTGTTGCCGGGGAGGATCTTCAACATAACCAAGTTCATAATCACAAATCTCATCTCCTTGCAATTTACATTATTGGCCATTTTCCTCTCGTTTTCCTCTCCCCCACTTCACACAAATTTACCGTTTTATTCGCCCTCTTTTTTGTTCGCCTTTTTCTCGTTCGAACTTTTGTTCGCTTATGTTTTCATGTGCTTTCTATATATGCTTGCATCTTCACTTGCTAAAAATCTTTTGTTATGGGTCGCCATCCACTTGCTAATCTTTTTAAAAGATCCAATCACGATGAACCAATTGCTAGTGAGTTGAGTTCACCTGATTATATTTTTGAAGTTTTGCTTGAGAATCGTGAATCTAAAAATTGTGATGAAGAAATTTATGAAGTGATTCATGATAACTCCTTGAATGAAAAGCATGATTGCAATAATCTTACTATAAATTCCATCAATGTCAATTATGCTAATAATATGCAAAACCCCAAGCTTGGGGATGCTTGTTTTGTCATGTCCGCTACTTATTGCAATGATCATGATTGGGGTGATAATGTTTCTTATGATCTTGAAAATTCATTTAAGCCTCATGATGAATATATTTGCGATAATATTGAAAGTGGGTTTGGAAGAGTGTCAACTTTAGCTAAAAGTAATCCCACTATTTTGGAAGAGTGTCAACTTTGCACACATGTCAATCATGAAGAGAATATTTTATATGATAGCTATATTGTTGAATTTGAGTATGATCCTACATGTAATTATTATGAGAGAGTAAAATATGGTTGTGGAATTTTTCATGTTACTAAATTACCTCTCGTTATGTTGAGATTTTCAATGTTTTATTCCTCACCTTTGCATATGCTAGATATTTGTTGTCTTGAAAATTTGTTTTCCTATCAAATTCCTATGCATAGGAAGTATGTTAGACTTAAATATGTTTATCACATGTTTCATGATGCTCTCTTAGTGTTTCAATTAGTATCTTTCGTGTGAGCATCGTTGAAATCTTATGCCTAGCTAGGGGCGTGAAACAATAGCGCTTGTTGGGAGGCAACCCAATGAATAAAATTTATTTTTTCTCTTTGCTTCCTGTTTTTGAGTGTTAGAACAATTATGCTACTGTTATGATTGTGTTTTTTGTGTTTTAATTAGTGTTTGTGCCAAGTAAAGCCTTTAGGATCTTCTTGGGCAATAGTTGTTTGATCTTGCGAAAAAAAACAGAAAGTTTGTGCTCATGAAATTAATTTATTTTTTTACCAGAGAGCGATAAAATACCCATTCCACTTGCAGTAGATCAACATACAAATTTCCCAGGACGTCCTAATTTTTCATTGTTTTTGCAGTTACATAAGAATTCGAAATAGTCAGATTGCTACAGACTGTTCTGTTTTGACATATTCTGTTTTCTTTGTGTTGTGTGCTTATTTTGATGTCTCTATGGTTTTCTTTGATGAGTTTTGCCATAGAAAAATTGGAATACAGTAGATATAATACAAAAACAAAATATGAATTGGTTTGATACAACACTTATAGTAGTGGTTTATTATTTTTATACTAACGGATCTCACGAAGGCTTTGTTGAGTTTTGTGTGATTGAAGTTTTCAAGTTTTGGGTTACCTTATGATGGATGAAGGAAGGATGTAAAGAGCCTAAGCTTGGGGACGCCCTGGCATCCCAAGCTATTATCCAAGAATGAGCAACCAACTAAGCTTGGGGATGCCCCCGAGTGGCATCCCCGTTTTCTTCCAACAACTATCGGTATTTTACTCGAGACTATATTTTTATTCGTCACATGATATGTGTTTTGCTTGGAGCGTCTTGTATGATATGTGTATTTGCTTGTTTTATTTTGTGTTTTAAGTTATCAATCCTTGCCGGACACACCTATTTTAGAGAGCCAAAATTATGTCATGATTTGTCAAAATTGCTCTCTATGCTTCACTTAAATATTTTATGAGCTAGGACTTGCTCTAGTGCTTCACTTATATCTTTTTGAGCACGGTGTGCTTAGTATTTTTGAAGAAATGATCTCTTTCTCCACTTAGATATGTTTGAGAGTTAGTAAAATCCTGAAGAAATTCTCTCTTGCTTCACTTAAATTATTTTGAGAGAAAGAAAAATTGTTATGCTCATATTTGGTTGAGCTTATGAAAAGCAACTCATGAAAATTAGTCCAAAAGTGATAGATATCCAAGAAGGATAAAGTAAAAGAAAATGTCATGAAGATCATTGGACAAAATAAACTTGATTCTTAGTAATAGTTTTGAGA
The DNA here is from genome assembly GCF_018294505.1 of Triticum aestivum. Taxonomy (NCBI): domain Eukaryota; kingdom Viridiplantae; phylum Streptophyta; class Magnoliopsida; order Poales; family Poaceae; genus Triticum; species Triticum aestivum. The sequence goes on along the minus strand of NC_057803.1, from coordinate 374,288,563 downwards.
TATGATGATGTGATATGTGAGTTATGTTAATGAGTAATTATGCTCTAGTAAGAATATGGGAGTTAAGGTTTGTGATTCCCTATGCAAGTACGAAAGTCAATAGTCATGCAATGAAAATTATATCCTACTTGTGGTGCATTATTCGGTGTTAATTATGCTTAATGGTTGCTTATGAGATTATTCGTTTCTTGGTTGGTTGCTTCCCAATCTTTTGCTAGCCTTCATTCTGCACTAAGTATGACCTCTACTTGTGCATCCAAAATCCTTTAAACTAGTTTTGCCACATGAGTCCACTATATCTACATATATGCGTTGTTCTTTTGCTGTTCTAAGCAAATTTGCATGTGCCATCTCTAATTTCCAAAACAAACTTCTCTTTTGTGTGTTTGTTTCGCTCGCGGAGCGGTGAGGGGTGGCTAATATTTTCCATGCTAGATGTGTTATTCTCAAGATGAGTGTTTATTCACTTGTCATTGCACGAGAGTAGGGCAAAGGTATTAGGGATGCCCAGTCCTGAAATGCAAAAAAATGAATTTACTTTATGTTTTCAAATAATAAATTCCTTGGAAAGTGTTGGTATGGAGGGCACCCGTGGATACGGTTAGCCATTGAAAGTGAAAGTTATGGTGGAAAAAGGAACAAACTTTATTTTTTGTTTGGGAACCGCCTATAGCATATCTAGCATGGAAAGTGTTCGGAACTCTAAGTCGTTTTCGTTGGTGGGATGGATGCACCTCCCAAAATGTTTTTATCTCTAAATTTTTCGCTTTGAGCTCTGGCACCTCTACAAACCCCTACTTCCCTCTACGAAGGGTCTATCTTTTACTTTATGTAATTTTTTTATTTTGAAATTTGAGTCTCCACCTTCTCTTCTGAAAAGCACCAACTAGGAGGCAATAAGATCATGCTCAAGTATTAGGTGTAGTTAATATTCGAGTGTGTTTCATGAATGGATCAATGTTTGAGCATGATTGGCTAGGGATAACTTATTTTAGCATTGATATTTTGAAAGACATGGTTGCTTTGTTGATGTGCCTGAGTATCTAAATTATTATGTCAAAACTAGACTATTGCTTTGAATCACATAAAATTCCAAATGTCCATGCTATAAAGAAAAGAATATGGTATGATTTGATGAACAATACTACACATCAAAAATTTTGTTTTTATCACTTACCTACTCGAGGATGAGTAGGAGTTAAGCTTGGGGATGCTGATACGTCTCCAATGTATCTATAATTTTTGATTGTTCTGTGCTGTTTTATTGTCAATCTTGGATGTTTTATAATCATTTTATAGTCATGTTATAACATTTTTTGGTACTAACCTATTGACATAGTGCCCAGTGCCAGTTCCTGTTTTTTTTCATGTTTTTTACATCGCAGGAAATCAATATCAAACGGATTCCAAATGGAACGAAACTTTACGGTTATTTTTTATGGGCCAGAAGAAAGGCAATGGGCCCTGGTTGCACCTGGGGTGCCCCGAGGGGGCACAACCCACCAGGGCGCGCCAGGATGCCCTAGCGCGCCCAGGTGGGTTGTGCCCACCTTGGGTGCCCCTTGGACCGCCTCTTTGCTCTATAAATACCCAAATATTCCCAAAACCTTAGGGGAGTCGACGAAATATTCATCCAGCCGCCACAGATTCCAGAAACACCAGATCCAATCTAAACACCATCACGGAGGGGTTCACCACTTCCATTGGTGCCTCTCCGATGATGCGTGAGTAGTTCCTTGTAGACCTTCGGGTCCATAGTTAGTAGCTAGATGGCTTCATCTCTCTCTCTTGATCCTCAATACAATGGTCTCTTGGAGATCCATATGATTTAAATCTTCTGCGTGTGTTTGTTGGGATCGATGAACTTCGAGATTATGATCAGATCTATGTTTTTATATCCATGAAAGTATTTGATTTTCTTTGATCTCTTTTATGCATGATCTCTTATAGCCTCGTATTTATTCTCCAATAGTTGGGTTTTGTCTGGCCAACACGAGCTATTTATCTTGCAATGGGAAGAGGTGCCCGGTAGTGGGTTCGATCTTACGGTGCTTGATCCCAGTGACCGAAAGGGAACCGACACATATGTATCGTTGCTACTAAGGATAAAAAGATGAGATCTATATCTACCACCATATAGATAAACGGATCTTGTCTACATCATGTCATTTTTCTTATTGCATTACTCCATTTTCCATGAACTTAATACACTAGATGCATGCTGGATAGCGATCGATGTGTGGAGTAATAGTAGTAGATGCAGGCAGGAGTCGGTCTACTAATCTTGGAGGTGATGCGTATGTAATGATCATTGCCTGGATATCGTCATAATTATTTGATGTTCTATCAATTGTCCAACAGTAATTTGTTTACCCACCATTTGCTATTTTTCTCGAGAGAAGCCACTAGTGAAACCTACGGCCCCCAGGTCTTATTTCTCATATATTTGCTTTGCGATCTACTTTTTCCTTGCCTTTATTTTCAGATCTATTAAACCAAGACTCCAAAAATATCTTGCTGCTATTTATTTTATTTGGCATTCGATCTATCAATATTTACAACTTTCTCCCTTCACACGCCAATTGCTGGCACCGTTACCCGAAAGGGATTGACAACCCCTTTAACTCGTCGGGTTGCGAGGTGTTGTTATTTGTGTGTAGGGGATGTTTACGTTGTGTTGCTTGGTTCTCCTACTGGTTCAATACCTTGGTTTCATAACTGAGGGAAATACTCTACTGTCGCTGTGCTACATCATCCCTCCCTCTCCGGGGAAATACCGACGTAGTTCCAGCAGCCATTGATGAACACTAGAGCGGGATCAAGCATGAAGATGATGGCGCGTGCAAAGGGATCTAGAATGTCATTTCTAGTGCATATTTGAGCACTTTCAAGCCTCCGTGATGACCTACAAGGACATGGACGAAATATACAAGATGCCCCTTCATAAATTTTGTCCATAGCTTATTTTAGGTGTCGTGCCACCTTATTCTTGGGCCAGGCTCATGTAATTTCGAAATACTTAAGTATAGGCTGTTTTAGAGCCTGTAGTTGTGGGGAAACAAAGTTAGGGTTGGTTTCGGACCCCTCTTATAAGGGGTCACGAAATTCCCCCTACCCATCCATATATATAGCCCTTAGGGCGGCGTTTAGACTTTGGGTTTTGTTTAGATTAAAAGTTCGCCATAGCTGTAACTTTGCATACTTTGTTTGTGTTCAACAACCAGACCAAGACGTCACAGAACCCTACCTTGATCAATAAAGCTTTCATCTTATATTCGCAATATCTAGATTGCAATCTTAGTTTCTTGCTTGTTCTTTGTTTGCTTGCAGGGAATAGACCTTCGTGGTCAGGTTGATCATACTCCGGTGTGCTCAATAACCTCTGGGAGTTGATTTAGCGATTCACTACAAAAAAGACACATATGTGACATTTTGGGCCGAACGAATTTTTTTCTATCATGCTTATGACACTTCTATGACGATAATTGTGACAAAACCCGGTATCATCATAGATGTGGTGGGATCCTACTTCTATGACAAAAAATCATGACAAAAAATGGGCGTTTTGTCCTGGGCGGGCCGGAGACGCAGCTGCATGACATTCTTTGAGTTGTCCATGACGGAAAAAATCGTGGTGGAAGCAAGGGCGAGGAAAATACCAGGGAGTTCCCGATTACAGTGGGTGGTTGGGGCCGAGCGATGTATGGAGCTTTGCGCGTTTCTCTCATACACGTACGCGCATGTGTGTGAGGCGTTGTGCTCTAACTGAACCCGAGCGAGGTGTTCGCCTACTGAACCCGAGCGATTGCACTGTAGGCTACACGTTACTGAACCTGAGAGATTGATCCCTGGCTGTTAACTGAACCTGATCGAGCGATTCCTTCGCTACTGCTGCTAACTGAAGCCGATCGAACCTACAGCCTCTTGATGAACAGTGAGCGTTGTTGGGGGGGGTGGATGAACAGTTCCCGGTGGGGGGTTGGATGAACAGGAACCCGTGGTAGTAGAGGTCGTTGCCGCTGGATTAACAGGACCCCGATCGAGCCGGTTGGGGGTGGATGAACAGGACCCCATGGAGGGCTGGATGAACAGGACCCCGTGGAGGGCTAGTTGAACAGTAGCTGGTGGAGGGCTGGATGAACAGTAGCCCATGGAGGGGTGGTTGAATAGGACCCCGTGGAGAGGGCTGTTTGAACAGTAGCCAGTGGAGGAGCGGTGGAGGCTGGATGAACAGGTGCCCGTGGATGAACAGTCGCAGGTCGAGGCTGGAGGAGGTCGACGGTGGATGAACAGTAGCCCATGAAGGCTAGAGGAGGTTGACAGTAGAGATGAACAGTAGCCCGTGGAGTCTTGTTTTGCAGTACGCCACACCCCCAATGAACAAGACCCCCATTTCGACCGTAGCGCTCCAACACAAGTATGTTTCCTCCATTTTGCGGTACGCCACACCCCTCTCGATCAACATGACCCCGTTTCGACCGTAGGAGGTCCAAGAGAAGTCCCTTTCCTACCTTTTGCGGTACGCCAGACCCCTCCAGATGAACAGGATCCCGTTTCGACCGTGGTCGGTCGAACAAAAGGCCATCTCCTCCGTTCTTCGGTACACCAGGCCTCGTTTCGATTCGCCTTTCCATCCAAGTCGGTTGACTCCCGATGAACACGACGACGCAGTTTCTCCGTTCTGACCCAGCCGGTTGGCTGCCAATGAATAGGACGCCGTCGCTGCCTCTCCATGTACATGAGCCCTAGCCGTACATATGCGCGAGTAGGCATTTGAGACCCCATCCGCATGTATGTACGTGGCCGTATTTATTTTCTTGCACCCTGGTTGTACGTACGTGTACACGATATTAATGGGACTGCGTGACATGCTACGTGTGCGCCTCTACTACGGCATGTGCATGCCTATACTACGACACGTGCCCTTCCTTACTCGGCCACGATTCATCGCTGCAGCCTGCAGACAGACTGATCGTATGCATGTACACGTTCACGACCAGAATGACAACGCTACGTACGCTTCGACCAGGTGGGTCCCGATTGTCAGGGAGGATAAGGGGGCACTTCCTTGCGTGCGAAGATGTAGTTGGTGGGTCCCAACAGTCAGGGGGAAACGTTTTTTCATGAAATATGGTGGCCCGTTCGGTGGGTCCTTGCTGTCAGGTGGAGGAATAATTATTTTCCGCATAATAAGGAGGTACTTCCTTGCTGCGGCTATGGAGCCAGCTGTCAGCCTCTCCACATATAGTACACTTCCGATGGAAGTCGTTCCTTGACGACATTGACCACGCCATTCCGAGAGCACCAAGGCAGTGGACGACAACAAGGCCTAGGAAGGGGACGACATGGAGCCAGGGAAGACGCGCCAGTGGATGCCCACGCAGAGAGGAGTACGAGTGTTCACTGGTTCAGCTGCGGTGTGAGGATGCCGTCGCCGCGGAATAAGAGGGGGTGTGGGTGAGTAGATGGATGTCCTGGCTAGTGGTGGGAGTAGTAGGGGCGGTGAGGCCTCCACGGCAGCACATCCAACCACTGGAGGCAGGAGCACACGGCACGACCGATGCTAGTATGGGTGGCTGGAGCAAGAAGACCAGAGGTTGAAGAAGCGCCATGGTTGTTGGATGGACATCGTATGGTCACTGGATCTAGAATCATTCAAATTGACTAAGTTGACAGCGCCCTCCGTCCCTGTCAACTTAGTAGGACGACAATTCAGCCTCCCACTACGGTGGGTCCCAACTAGCAGGGGGAGTATTCATTTTTTTGTGCGTAATAAGGAGGCACTTCCTTGCATGCAAAGATATTGGTGGTGGGTCCGAGCTGACAGCGGGGGGAACATTTTTTTGCGAAATACAGCGGCCCTTCTGGTGGGTCCTAGCTGCCAGGTGGAGGAATCATTATTTTGCGTGTAATAAGGAGGCATTTCCTTGCGTGCGGCTGTGGACCCAACTGTCGGCTCTCCACGCATAGTCCACTTCTGATGGATGTCGTTCGTTGGCCACACTGACCATGCCGCGCTGAGAGCACCAGGGCGGTGGACGACGGTGAGGCTTAGGAAGGGAGCAACATGGAGCCAGGGAAGACTTGGTAGTTGTTTCCCACACAGAGGGGAGTACGAGGGTTTACTGGTTCGTCTGCTGTCGCCAGAGAATAACAGTAGGTGTCGGTGAGTAGAGGGATGGCTAGGCCAGCGATGGGAGTACGGTGGGGCGGTGAGGCCTGCGTGGCAGCACAACCGTCCGTGGGAGGAGGGAGCAGGTAGTCCTGCTGGCGCTTGTTTGAGCAGCTGGAGCAGGAAGAGGAGAGATTGAAGAAGCACGGCGGCCGTTGGATGGACATCCAACAGTCACTGCTCTCGTGTGTTGACTAAGTTGACACGGTGTTGCGTGTGCGTCAACCTTTTTTTAGGAAAGCATATGCGTCAACCTAGTAGGCGCACAAGTCAGCCTCAAATGTGTGGAAACAACATACAACCCATCTACCATTATTTCTATTAATTTATAGCCCATTCGCTAATTCTTAAGGATTTTTTTGGAGCTCATCTTCTGTTTGTTAGCATTACAGACCATATTGTGGCCACGGTTAAAAATTATACGAAATCTTTCATATTTCGGTGCAGTCAACTATTTTTAATCCCGACATTTCGATCACATTCAAACTAATTTGAAAAATAAATTCATATCAATATAAAATCCAAATAATTGTCCACGCATAAAAATCAACGGAATTTAAAATCTCGAAATGAAAAGAAAAAGAAATTTGAAACTAATTTCCGGTTTGATTTATTTTAAAAATGTACAACCCATTTCTCATTATTGATAGCCCATTTTCTCGTCTTGAAAGATTTGCAGCCCAGCAGGGCCGACAAAGCAAGTAGGCCTCGGTTGGGTATTCTGCAAAAGAACAAAAAACTGGGCTAGCCATTTTCAGAAAGAAAAAAAAACTACAGGGCTGGTCTTGTGGTAAACATAAAAGAAAAAGGCTGGCTAGACAGGCCAGAGTGCCCCGCACAGCCTAGTTGACACCCTGCTTCCGTGTCAAAAACAAAGATAATTGGGCAAGCTACTTCCCTAAAAAAACGGGCAAGCTACTGGGTCCCTCGTGTCAGCCGCTCGTTGTGCAATTCTCTCGTTTATTGACTACGCTGAGAACGGCATGGGACCTAGAGGTCAGAAATCCATTAGGAGGAACCATTTTTCTGTCTTGAAATAAGGAGGCACTTGCTTGCGTACTGCCATGACCCTGGTGGGTCCCTGCTGTCATTCTCTCCACATACAATCATCTCCTGATTGTGTATGCGTCAACCTAGCAGGCCCAGAAGTCAGCCACTAAACCCGTGGTGGACAAATACAACCCATTTAAAAAATAAAGCCCATGCCATATGTTCACACGGAAAGTTCAACATACAGAGCAAAGTAACAGGTCTGACTAGATATAGACTACTGAAGTTCCATGTTGACAACCATCATAGCCAAGTTAACTATCTACTCCAACTAATACTCTAGTGTACAAGTACTGACTTACTCCTAGCTAACTAGACGATGTAGGCCGCCATCTGCGATACACACTAAGTGCCGGCACTGACATCCTCCTCCTTTCCTCGAACTTGCCAGAGGTGCGATAGGGCACGTTGCTCGCGCACGTTGGCCCTTTCCATGCCGGCGTGGTCCACCGAAGCTTCGGCTTCTAAGCAGGAAACCCACTTGACGAGCCGGTAGTAAAATTTGGCGTCGCGCACGCGTGCGTGCCTGACAGCCTCTAGGGCTATTTGCCAGGCGCCGGCCTCCATGTAGTCGGCCCAGTCGCGGGCGCTCTGCTCGCGACTCAAAGTAATGGTGCGCTGCTTCTCCATGCCCCACTGGCGGTGCAAATCGGCGATACGCTTCTCCTCCGCCAGGCGGTCACACTCCAAGAAGTCCTCATACTCTGCATTGTCATCTAAAGACCGATAGAATGCCTCCTCCCTCCGTCCTCCTTCCGGTGAATAACCGAACACTAGCTCCGGCAGTGAGCGCCTCTGGCGTCGCCTATTGCGGACGGTCGGGGGCATGACGGGCGTGGCGAGAGCGAGGGCAAGTGGCGAGCGACATCAGGCCGGTGGGGGTTGTGAGGGGAGCTGATAGGGCGAGTTGGGTGACGGTGCTACCGGAGAACACCAGGAACCGGTAATTATAGGCGGAAGGTAGTTGAAGCAGCATGTCATGGGAAACGCAATGGTCATCAGAATTCAATACATAAGCAGGCATGGCTTAGAGTGCCAGTTTACCGTGGAAAACTCGAAAAACTGATGTGCCGCCCCATCCCATAAGTGGTGCGTCCCGTCCGTGCTGGGTCGCACATCGGCATGACGGTCAAACGAATGCACTCAAATCATCCAGATGAGGTACTCACTCCTTGTCAAAAATGATTCCACCACTCACCATCTACCTTGGTTGGTGAGATTTTTGAATTGAGCCCTGCAAACTAGAAAGGAGGTAGTATGTGCGTGATCCTCTATTTATTCATGTAGGATCAAGTAGGCTGGATAGTGTACGTGTAGAATCGCATTAGCTGATGAGCGTTCGCTGGGAGATAAGGCATTTGCTGTTTTTGCTGGCAGTTGCTTCAGATTCGCATGGCATTTTCTTCAGAACAGCTTGTCAATTTCTTCAAAGATAGGCATTTTTAGTGAGCAAACTGCCAACAGCGTATTAGTAGGCTAGCTAGTAATCAATAAGTAACTTGTAAACACTAAGCGAATAGAAAATAAGGAACCGCTAGTAACTTGTGAACACTGAGAATACAGAAATCAGGATCATGTTGTGCCACAGTAGTAAGAGCTGATCCATTCAAAATGTTCACACGAGACTCACAGGCCTGGCATTGTAATATGTTCACATTACTAGCCCAAATTCACAACCAACTAGTAACATGTTAATGCATCTCAATGATTCACAGATCATATACAAATATGTAGCTCCAAAAGCAAAGATCTAGAAAAAACATATGTTCTTCCTACTAACATGGATGCTTCTCTGGGCCAACATTCAGTACAGAGTGAAAGACAAATTTGTTTCTGAAGTCTACAATTCCTCTTGCAAACATAAGTGGTTTCACCAACAGCTAGAACCATGAGAATGAACCACACATAACGGAGGAACATCCACTGCAATATGATTTGGTTTTCTCTTGATCCCACGGCGAGACTATTTTCAAAATACAAACTTTAACTTAGGCAAAATGATGCCCATTGTATAATCAGACCAAAGCAATGAAGCACCTAGTGTTGGCCAATAAATTGTACAATACTACTTTTGTGCTGTCCATGAAGTGACTATCCAGTCTTTCTGTGTCTATTTTCAAATGGCACTGCATGCAGTGACTATACTATTCTTTTGTGTAGTTCCACCAAAATTGCGTTCACTTTGTTTGTTCAGGTAGACATCTGTTTGGAGAAATATCAACCAGCTAGTAAATATATACCCCACCTTGTATTTCGGTTTAAACACGCCTCTTTCTCTTAGCATCTATCATTTTTTGCACTGGAAAATTTGATACTGTGGCGCTGGACAATTTTGTACCGAATTGATTTGCTGGTTCAGAGCAGAAATATAGCACCTATTCTTCATCAGACCAAGGATATCCATGCTCGCAGTGATGGAAGAGGTGAAATCGATACAACCAAAATTTAGCAACCAATCATTGAATCATGTCCTGCACCTCCAATGTAGGTCGACCCTGCCAATAAATTCAGATGCAAACCACTAATATTACTATATAATGACAGTACAAAAAGAGTAGCAGGACAGTAGCAAACCATGTACCTTCGTAATGAACGGCTCATAGTGGCACCTATTGGATATAAAGGTTTGGAAGAAAACATGCTCCTAATGTTGAACCATTTGGAATTTTTGTGTAGTTCCACTAAAATCGAGCATCCTTGTTTGCATAGATATTGAAAGTGTGATTACTATAAAAGTGGCACTAGTTGAAGCATACACTCACAAATATAAGCATTCCAATTCTTAATGGGAAAAGGTAGAAAGACTGTTTCTAACCACCTGTTTGAAGGAATACATAAGGCAACAACGGCTGATGTCAAAAAGGCATATATAGTTTTTTTCTGAAAAAGTGAACCATTCCTGACCTTCCCACTTCTTTTAAGCATATTTTGTGCAGTTCAACTACAATAAAATGCCATCACCGCCTTGAGAACTCAGTGACACTGTAGAAAGAGAAATGACTTAGCATTACATCATGATGTCAGGTATGTAATCAATAGGTATGTAATCTATAAGCATTAATAGTGCAAAAATCTGAAGGTAGTAATAAATTTCATCATTGGTATACTGGTTGTGCAATAGCATTAGAATGCCTTAGCTGAAAAATCTTTAATACATCCACAATCAACAGCTAACCCTGAAATAATCTAGTGACATTAAATAGCATTCCTTAATTTATCGGTGGCATTAGACTGAGTGCGGCATTAGTTAAATGTGGCATCACTTTAGCAGTAGCATTGCTTGACTTTACCGATGGCCATATACTAATAGCAAAAAAGTGGCAATAAGAGCATGTGATGCCCATTCGGACAGTGGGCGCACCAGTACAATGTACCTTCACGGACGCATAGAGTGGTGCCCAGAGCAACAAATATCCAGGCAGCATATGTGGATTACGTCCCATTTTTGTTCTCTTTAGCTACCTTCTTCCTATGTGAGAACAACAAACGGATCGACCTGGTCATTCTCTATTGTGTTGTCATGCCTTTCTACCCTTTTTCACCCTTTTTGAACAAAGAGACGTGAGACTCGTTCCTTAGCTACTGATTTTCCCCTTTTCAACCTAGATGCAGATTCGATGCCTAGTCTCTTGGACAGTACTTTCTCCCTTCCTTTCCTTATTCAACCTAGACATGGATTAGTCTGCATGAAGTAGGGTTTCCTTTAATAGTGCAAATTAAGGTTTTCGTCTGTGTGACCAATGATGTCGCTTGAAGCTACTTCGGTATTTCCCCAAAGAGGAAGGGACGATGCAGCACATCAGCGGTAGGTATTTCCCTCAGATATGAAACCAAGGTTATCGAACTAGTAGGAGAACCAAGCAGCACAATGTAAATGCCCCTACACACAGATAACAAATCCCCGCAACACGACGTGTTAAAGGGGTTCTCAATCCCTTTCGGGTAACGGTGCCAGAAATTGGTGTGTGACGGTAGAAAGGTTGTAATAGATTGAATAAATTGATCGCAAATAAAATAAAGTGCAGCAAAGTATTTTTGGGTTTCTGGATTAATAGATCTGAAAATAAAAGCAAATAAAAGTAGATCGCAAAGGCAAATAATATGAGAAAGAGACCCGGGGGCCATAGGTTTCACTAGTGGCTTCTCTCTAGAAAAATAGCAAAGCGGTGGGTGAACAAAGTGCAGTTGGGCAATTGATAGAACTTCAAACACACATGACGATATCCAGGCAATGATCATTATATAGGCACCACGTCCAAGATTAGTAGACCGACTCCTGCCTGCATGTACTACTATTACTCCACACATCGACCACTATCCAACATGCATCTAGTGTATTAAGTTCATGGAAAAATGGAGTAATGCAATAAGAACGATGACATGATGTAGACAAGATCTATCTATGTAGAGATAGACCCCATCATTTTATCCTTAGTAGCAACGATACATACGTGTCAGTTCCCTTTCTGTCACTGGGATCAAGCAGCGTAAGATCGAACCCACTAAAAAGCACCTCTTCCCATTGCAAGATAAATAGATCAAGTTGACCAAACAAAACCCAAATATCGGAGAAGAAATACGAGGCTATAAAAGATCATGTATAAAAGATATCAAAGAAACTAAAATACTTTCATGGATATAAAAACATAGATATGATCATAAACTCAAAGTTCATCGATCCCAACAAACACACATCAAAAGAGTTACATCATATGGATCTCCGAGAGACCATTGTATTGAGAATAAAGAGAGAGAGAGAGAGAGAGAGAGAGAGAGAGAGAGATAGATGAAGCCATCTAGCTACTAACTACGGACCCAAAGGTGTACAAAGAACTTGTCGGGGGTTGGGTGCGACATATGCCAACGGATGGCTTATCATGGTGGGGGCGAGTAGAACGTAGCCGGTGCCAGGAAACGGGATGAGGCGTAGACACGAACGCCGGCGAACTTTACCCAGGTTCGGGGCTCTCCTAGGAGATAACACCCCTAGTCCTGCTCTGTGGGGTCTCCGCATGATCTCTAAGCCAAAGTGGGTACAATGGTGCTCCTTGAGTTGTATTTGTGGGCAGGAGGAGACTAGGCCAGCTTTCCCCCTTCTCTAAGGCCTGGTCTAGTCTAATGGATCGGAATCCTTTGCATGGGTGCCCCGGGGGGCTTATATAGTCCTACCCCCCCGGGGTACAATGGTAAACCGACTGGGCGCAGGGCCCAGCCATCAGTCTCTTCGCCCGCCGGCTTCTTTGTCGACTACTGGGGCCCGCCGGCTGGTGGTCCCCGCCGACTGGTCTGGTACGGAGCCGACAGGCCGTAGCCGCCGCTTGCGGGTCTTGCCGGCTGCCGATTACTGTAGCCGTGCTTCTAATGACGCAAGCTTGGTCATGGGGTTGTGGCTACAGCCCTGCTACCGGGCGGGCAATTACTGTAGCCACTCCCCGTCTCGTTTGGTTAATGGCGCGTGGGACCCGTGGGAGGGGCAGGCCGACTTCCGGGGGCCGGCTCCCTTCGGGTCCGACTGGTGGCGCTCTTGCCGTCTTCTGGACTCTCGCTGACCGGTAGGGCCCATCATCCGTAGACCGTACCGACAGGCCGTCGTGGGTGCAGGACTCCGCCTACTGTTGCTGATGTCAGGGATGGCACGGCAACAGTGCCTCGCCTGGACGGAGATCTCCGCTGGTACGGCGCACTGTAGCCTAGCCACCCCATGAAAAGGGGAGAGAGTGGGCTTTACTGTGGCCACTCCTGTCCCATCCCCCCTTATGAGGGCATGGGCTTTGTTGGTGTCGTGGGCCGACTCCCCGTGGCCGGCTTCTTTGGGAGCCGCTAGGCGGGAGTCGGCCCGTCTTGACCTCGCCTCCAGGACTCGGCCGCATGCGGGCAGTCAGCTGTTCCTTTAGCCGGCCTCTAGAAGGCGGCTCTCCAGCCTCGTGTCTTGAGGGGCGCAGTCAGCCCCGATGTCTTGAAAGGTTCTGGGACTCGGGTTAGCCTACCCGTGGCCCATTACTCCGACAGAACTACTCACGCGTCATCGGAGAGGCACCAATGGAGGCGGTGAACCCCAGCCGAGATGGTGTCTAAATTGGATCTGGTAGTTCTGGACTCTACGGCGGCTGGATGAAAATTTCATTGACTCCCCTAGGGTTTTGGGAATATTGGGGTATTTATAGAGCAAATAGGCGGTCCGGGGGGCACCCGAGGTGGGCATAACTGTGACGCCCCGAGACCGATGTGCCAGGTGTCTTCCAGTTTTTCGCTGTTGTTGCCATGTCATTTGCTTGCGTGTTACATCTTATCATGTCATCATGTGCATTGCATCATCATGTTTAAAAACTTGCATCTGTCCCGAACTCCTTGTTCCATCCGTTGTCCGTTCTGAGCCCAACCACACTTGCACGCGCCCGCGGCACCTCCGAAATATTATTTTATATGTGGCCGGAAAATGTTCTCGGATTGGGTTGAAAGTTGGCGTGCGGTCTTATTATAGTGTAGATAGACCGCCTGTCAAGTTTCATCGCATTCGGAGTTCGTTTGATAGCCCAACCGTTAAACTATAGCGGCAGTATAGCCGGTCTAATGTCGGACGTTTTCGGTCTCCGGAAACAGTCGCCGGGCCTCCCTCTCTTCTCTTCTCTCAGCTCGAGACCGTCTACACAGCTCACTACCTACCGCCAGGTCCAACCTGACCTCTCTCGTCAGCCCGCGTCCCTCCTCGCGCGCGCGTCCAAAAATTGTCCCGAACCCGACCCGGGGAGTCATCACCGTTGGGTCCGGATCATCCCCAAACGTCTACAAAACATCACCATTTCTTTATTTGGATTTCCTAGTCTATTTTTCTCGACCGCTCGATTTTAATTGAAGGGACGGATTAGCCCCTAAACTCTCCCTCTTTCCTTATATATATACTCCCTAGTCTAAATCTAGACCAAACCCTATTTTCTAGGGATCCTCCCCTATCCACTCATCGCTGCCGCCACTCCAACGGATCCACTTCGGGATCCATCCCGCATCCACCTCGTGTTCATCCACCCACCAACCAGAGCAACGTTCGTCCTTGCCTGCCCGCATCCCATCAAGATCTATCTCCACCAACCGGACTCCACCCAAGCCTTCCCCTCGATCCACCTCGTCCCCGTGCCCGAGATCCACTCCTCCAACGCGCTCGGCCTCCACCATCTTCCTCGCGAGGACTCGCTCCAGCTTCCTCTGCCGCATCAAGAACAACGACCACAACTTGAACCCAGTCATCGTCGTCACCCAGGCAGTCCCCATCCGACGCCCCCTTCTTATCCTTCTCATGCTCATCCCGTTTCCCCTCTCTGAACCCTTTGTTTTCTGCCCATCTGCTGCAGGAGCAGCTACGCCCTGGCCAGGAGCACGCCGTGGGCGCCTCCGCTGTCCGACCTCGCCTCTGTCTCGACTTCGCCGTGCTCCTCCCCTGCCCAGAACCCGACCGCGACTAGCACCCGACGCCGGCAAGCAGCAATAGAAGCTCCCGCATCCCCTCGTTCCTGAGCCCGTCGTCCTCCACAGACCATGAACCCAGCCGTCTCCATCTTCTTCATGGAGGTTGCCTCGCTCACCCCGTCGTCGGACGCCGCCGTCGTCGGACGCCGCCATCGTCCTCCTCGACCCCACCATCCAGATTCGCTCGGTGCCGCCCCATTCCGCCGTTCCTCGAGGTCCCTGCACCTTCCAGCGCCGCTGCTGCCTCAATTCCATCGCGCCGTCCTCGGCTTCCACTTCAATGAGCAGAAGGAGCACCACTCATCGTCATTGACTGCTGCCGCACGTGGACTCCCGCGCCTTGGGCCGCCTTCGGTTGCTAAGGTCCAGCCCGCTCCAGATCCGGCCGGCCTCCACCAAGTCGCCGCTGCCTTCAGCCCTCATCGTTGCTGGAGTTTGCGCTGCCGCTGCTCTGCTTCTGCTTCTGCTTCCTGTCAAGAAGAGGGCGCGCCTCCTCTGCATCAAACGGGGCCGCTCCAATGCCCGCTGACTCCTCCAGCAAGGCCGGCCCAGCATCAGCGCTTGATGATCGCACCCAAGCCTAGCATCACCCCCCTGCAGGCCTTCCCTCTCCACCAGTTGGGCCAAGGCCCGGTGGTGAGCAGCCGCCAAACCCCCCCTGTGTAGCTGGGCCAGACAATTTCGGCCCAGTGGTTGTTTTTTTTATGGTTTTGCGAATTTGTTAATTAACCAGGGTTTTACATATTTGCAGGAAAACCCTTGCACTTCATGCATATAAAAACTCATCAACCGTGCATCGGATTTAAACAAACTTAACATGAAAGTTTCTTAGATTTTTGTCTAGTTTTATAATATGTCATTTTCATCCATGTTTAAAATGCTTAAAATGCTGTTTGTTTAAATTTGCTTAAATAACTTGCTAAAATGATTTATTTCATAACTATTTAACCGTAACTCGGAATTTAATAAACTTTATATGTAAATGGGGTAGAAAAATGCCTAGTTTAACACGGTGGTCTTACTTTGCATGTTTAACAACTCTAAAATATGGTTTAGGGCAGAACAGTACCATAACCAAAATATGCATATGGGGTTTTACTGGAATTGTTGTTCGTTGTTTCCGGCCTCATTTAAACTTGCCTAGGTAGGTAGTTTTGTTGTGCTTCACCCCTTCCCATGCTAACCAACATTTAATTTTGTTGAGTACATAAACGAGAGAGAACTAAATAAGGCATGTGGTGTTCCATCGATATGCAACTCATTGCATATTGAGCTCCACTTAACTTGTAGTGTTGTTTGTGCATTTTGCCATGCCTCTTTAAACCGGACATGCATCATACTTGTTTGCGCATCGTGCCATGCTTATGTGATGATTGTTTACTATGTTGTTTTGCTTTCTTTCCGGTGTACTTCTTCTCGGTAATCCGGTAACGTCGCGTTTGTGAGGACTCGTCCGTCTATGTTCGTTTGTCTTCTTCATGGACTCGTTCTTCTACCTTGCGGGATTTCAGGCAAGATGACCATACCCTCGAAATCACTTCTATCTTTGCTTGCTAGTTGCTCGCTCTTTTGCTATGCCTATGCTGCGATACCTACCACTTGCTTATCATGCTTCCCATATTGTTGAACCAAGCCTCTAACCCACCTTGTCCTAGCAAACCGTTGTTTGGCTATGTTACCGCTTTGCTCAGCCCCTCTTATAGCATTGTTAGTTGCAGGTGAAGATTGGAGTTGGTTCCTTGTTGGAACATGGCTATTTTGTTGGCATATCACAATATCTCTTATTTAATTAATGCATCTATATACTTGGTAAAGGGTGGAAGGCTCGGCCTTATGCCTGGTGTTTTGTTCCACTCTTGCCGCCCTAGTTTCCGTCATATCGGTGTTATGTTCCCGGATTTTGCGTTCCTTACGCGGTTGGGTATAATGGGAACCCCTTGACAGTTCGCCTTGAATAAAACTCCTCCAGCAAGGACCAACATTGGTTTTACCATTTGCCACCTAGCCTTTTCTTTCCCTTGAGTCGGCCGACTCAAGGGTCATCTTTATTTTAACCCCCCCCCCCGGGCCAGTGCTCCTCTGAGTGTTGGTCCAAACTGAGCGATGTTCGGAGCTACCAGGGGCAACTCTGGGCTGGCCCACCCGACGTCTGGCTCATCCGGTGTGCCCTGAGAACGAGATATGTGCGGCTCCTATCGGGATTTGTCGGCACATCTGGGTGGCTTTGCTGGTCCTGTTTTACCATTGTCGAAATGTCTTGTAACCGGGATTCCGAGTCTGATCGGGTCTTCCCGCTAGAAGGAATATCCTTCGTTGACCGTGAGAGCTTGTGATGGGCTAAGTTGGGACACCCCTGCAGGGATTTGAACTTTCGAAAGCCGTGCCCGTGGTTATGGGCAAATGGGGATTTGTTAATGTGCGGTTGTAGAAAACCTGAACTTGACCTTAACTAAAGTGCACCAACCGCGTGTGTAACCGTGATGGTCTCTTCTCGGCGGAGTCCGGGAAGTGAACACGGTGTTGGAGTAATGCTTGACGTAGGTAGTTCTAGGATCACTTCTTGATCATAGATTCTTGATCGTGCTTTTGCCTTCTCTTCTCGCTCTCTTTTGCGTATGGTAGCCACCATATATGCTAGTCGCTTGCTGCAGCTCCACCTCATACCTTTTACCCTTCCTATAAGCTTAAATAGTCTTGATCATGAGGGTGTGAGATTGCTGAGTCCCCGTGACTCACAGATACTTCCAAAACCAGTTTGCAGATGCCGATGTTACCGAGTAGGTGACGCAACCAAGCCCAGGAGGAGCTCGATGAAGATCTTGTACTTTGTGTTGTTTCGTTCTAGTTGATCAGTAGTGGAGCCCAGTCGGGACGATCGGGGATCTGTGTAGCATTTGGGGTAGTTTTCTTTTATTTTGGCTCCGTAGTCGGGCCTTGATTGTATCTGAATGATGTAATGCTTTTTTCTTATATTGTGTGAAGTGGCGATTGTAAGCCAACTATGTATTCTTTTCCCTTATGTATTACATGGGTTGTGTGAAGATTACCTCACTTGCGACATTGCTTTCAATGCGGTTATGCCTCTAAGTTGTGCTTCAACACGTGGGAGATATAGCCGCATCGAGGGCGTTACAATAACCCACTAGGGCGCGCGTGGGCCTCCTGGCGCGCTCTGGTGGATTCTGCCTCCCTCCGGGAACCCCCCAGGCGCAGCTTGGGCCTGTTGTGTTCCTTTTGGCCCATAAAAATTCTCTGTAAAGTTTAGTGGCATTTGGACTCCATCTGATATTGATTTTCTATGATGTAAAAACATGGAGAAATAGCAACTGGCACTTGGCACTATGTCAATAGGTAAGTACCAAAAAATGATATAAAATGGCTATAAAATGATTATAAAACATCCAAGATTGATAATATAACAACATGGAACAATAAAAAATTATAGATACGTTGGAGACGTATCAACATCCACAAGCTTAACTCCTACTCTTCCTCGAGTAGGGAAGTGATAAAAACATAATTTTTGATGTGGAATGTTGCCTAACATGTCATATCATATTTCTTTATCTATATCATGGACATTTTTACTTTTATATTGTTCAAATCAATAGTCTAGTTTTGACATGATAATTTAAATACTCAAGCATATCAACAAGCAACCATGTCTTTCAAAATATCAACGCTAAAATAAGCTATTCCTAGCCCATCATGCTCAACTATTGATCCATTCATGAAACACACTCCCATATTAGCTATGTCCAATACTCAAGTATGATCATATTGCATCCTAGTTGGTGATTTTTATAAGAGAAGATGGAGACTCAAATTCAAAATAAAAATTTCATAAAGTAAAAGAAAGGCCCTTCGCAGAGGGAAATAGGGATTTGTAGAGGTGCCAAAGCTCAAATAGAAAAACTTAGAGATAAAAACATTTTGGGAGGTGTATCCATCCCACCCACGAAAACGACTTAGAGTTCCCAATACTTTCCATGCTTAGGTATATCATAGGTGGTTCCCAAACAGAAAATAAAGTTTATTCCTTTTTACACCATAGTTTCACTTTCATTGGCTAACCGTATCCACGGGTGCCCTCCATACCAACACTGTCCCAGGAATTTATTATTTCACAACATAAAGTAAATTCATTTTTTTGCATTTCGGGACTGGGCATCCCTAATACATTTGCCTTACTCTCGTGCAACGACAAGTGAATAAACACTCACCGTGAGAATAACACATCTAGCATGGAAAATATTAGCCACCCCTCACTGCTCCGCAAGCAAAACAAACACACAAAAGAGAAGTTTATTTTGAAAATTAGAGATGGCACATGCAAATTTGCTTAGAACGGCAAAATAATACCGCATATAGGTAGATATAGTGGACTCATGTGGCAAAACTAGGTTAAAAGTTTTTGGATGCACAAGTAGTGATCATACTTAGTGCAAAATGAAGTCTAGCATAAGATTGGGAAGCGACCAACCAAGAAACGAATAATCTCATAAGCGAGCATTAAGCATAACTAACACCGAATAATGCACCACAAGTAGGATATAATTTCATTGCATAATTATTGACTTTCGTGCTTGCATAGGGAATCACAAACCTTAACACCAATATTCTTACTAAAGCATAATTACTCATCAACATAACTCACATATTACATCATCATATCTCAAAACTATTACTAAGAATCAAGTTTATTTTGTCCAATGATCTTCATGAAAGTTTTTATTATATCCTTCTTGGATATCTATCACTTTGGGACTAATTTTCATGTGTTTCTTTTGACAAGCTCAAACAAATATAATTGAATATCATGAGAAAAATATTTCTTTCTCTCAAATAAATTTAAGTGAAGCAAGAGAGAATTTCTTGAAAATTTTACTAACTCTGAAATAAATCTAAGTGAAGCAAGAGAGCATTTCTAACAAGTCATGGCATAATTTTAGCTCTCTCAAATAGGTATGTCCATCAAGGGATAAAGAATTAAAACACAAAAAAAACAAGAAAAGACTCATATCATACAAGACGCTCCAAGCAAAACACACAGTATGTGACGAATAAAAATATAGTTTTGAGTAAAATACCGATGGTCATTAGAATAAAGAGGGGATGCCACTCGGGGGCATCCCCAAGCTTAGTTGGTTGCTCATTTTTGGATAATACCTTGGGCTGCCGGGGCATCCCCAAGCTTAGGCTCTTCTACTCCTTATTCCTTCACCCATCGTAAGATAACCCAAAACTTGAAAACTTCAATCACACAAAACTCAACAAAACCTTCGTGAGATCCGTTAGTATAAGGATAATAAATCACTACTATAAGTGTTGTATCAAACCAATTAATATTTTCTTCTTGTATTATATCTACTGTATTCCAACTTTCTATGGCAAAAACTCATCAAAGAAAACCATAGAGCCATCAAAATAAGCACACAACACACAAAAAACAGAATCTGTCATAACAGAACAGTCTATAGCAATCTGACTATTTTGAATACTTCTGTAACTCCAAAAATTATGAAACGTTAGGAAGACCTGAGAACTTTGTATATTGATCTACTGCAAGTGGAATGGGTATTTTATCGCTCTCTGGTAAAAAAATGATAATTATTTTCATGAGCGCAAAAGTTTCTATTTTTTCAGCAAGATCAAACAACTGCCACCCAAGAAGATCCTAAAGGCTTTACTTGGCACAAACACTAATTAAAACATAAAAAACACAAGCATAATTGTGGTAACACTCAAAAACAGGAAGCAACAAGCAAAAATAAATCTTATTCATTGGGTTGCCTCCCAACAAGCGCTATAGTTTTACGCCCTTAGCTAGGCATAAAGCAAGGATCTAAGTTTTGTCATCTTTGGTTCGAGATCCATAAGATGCCCTCATGATTGATTCTTATGGTGGCCTAATTCTTGTTCCAGGAAAGTGTTACATACCCTTCCTCAAAGGAAATTGGAACTTAATATTGCCTTCTTTCATATCAATCACAACACCAATAGTGCGTAAAAATGGTCTACCAAGAATAATTGGACAAGATGGATTGCAATCAATATCAAGAACAATAAAATCTATGGGAACATAATTCCTATTTGCAAGAATGAGAACATCATTAATTCTTCCCATAGGTTTTTTAATAGTAGAATCCGCCAAGTGCAAATTCAAAGAACATGATTCAAGATCGGTAAGACCAAGCACATCACATAAAGATTTCGGAATAGCAGAAACACTAGCACCCAAGTCACACAAAGCAAAGCACTCATAATTTTTAATCTTTACTTTTATAGTAGGTTCCCATTCATCACGTAATTTTCTAGGAATTGAAACTTCTAATTCCATTTTTTCTTCAAAATCTTTCATCATAGCATCAACAATATGTTTAGTAAAAGCTTTATTTTGTTCATAAGCATGGGGTGAATTTATCATGGATTGCAATAAAGAAATACAATCAATCAAAGAGCAACTATCATAATTAAAGTCTTTGTAATCCAAAAGAGTGGGCACACCACTAGCTAAAGTTTTGACCTCTTCAAACCCGCTTTTATCAATTTTCTCAACAAGATTTTCACCCTCCGAAATATTGGGACGCCTTCTACCTAAAGTTTACTCTTCTCCAGTCCCTTTCTAATCAATATTAACTTTACTAAACAGGGAATCAATAGAAGACACACCAATCATTTTAAGATATTCATCACTTTTATATTCTAATGATATTGGTTTGGCGGCCATTTGATTTACTAAGGTAGCGTGTGCATCAGATTTTTTTCCTAGAAAACTTTCAGCAAAAGCATACTTAGATTGGAGATTGCAAACTTCTCTACTAATATCATCAAGTTGTTTTGTCATAGCATCGAGCACAACAGAGTGCTCTTTAAGTTCTTCGGTGAAGTACTAATTATGCTCAAATTGTGTAGTCATATATTCCTTAATACTTCTGTCAATTTCAAGCAAAATATCGGGGTAAGGAACATCATAATATTTTCTTTGAGGCATCATGACTACGCAAACAAGAACGCACACAGAAGCAGATCCGGCAAGAAAACGGTGAACGGAAAAAAGAGGCGAATTAAACGATTTTTTTTGTGAAGTAGGGGAGATGAAAACGAGAGGCAAATGGCAAATAATGTAAATTTCAAGGAGATGAGATTTTTGATTAGGAACCTGGTATATGTTGAAGATCTTCCCCAGCAACGGCACCAGAAATTCCTTTTGACGTCGCTTGAAGCTATGTTGGTATTTCCCAAAGAGGAAGGGATGATGCAGCAAATCGGTGGTAGGTATTTCCCTCAGATATGAAACCAAGGTTATCGAACCAGTAGGAGAACCAAGCAACACAATGTAAATAGCCCCAACACATAGACAACAAATCCTCGCAACCCGATGTGTTAAAGGGGTTGTCAATCCCTTTCGGGTAACGGTGCCAGAAATTGGCGCGTGACGGTAGAAAGGTTGTAATAGATTGAATAAATAGATCGCTAAGAAAATAAAGTGCAACAAAGTATTTTTGGGTTTTTGGATTAATAGATCTGAAAATAAAAGCAAATAAAAGTAGATCGCAAAGGCAAATAATATGAGAAAGAGACCCGGGGGCCGTAGGTTTCACTAGTGGCTTCTCTCGAGAAAAATAACAAAGCGGTGGGTGAACAAATTACTGTTGGGCAATTGATAGAACTTCAAATACTCATGACGATATCCAGGCAATGATCATTTTATAGGCATCACGTCCAAGATTAGTAGACCGAGTCATGCCTGCATCTACTACTATTACTCCAAACATCGAACGCTATCCAACATGCATCTAGTGTATTATGTTCATGGAAAAACAGAGTAATGCAATAAGAACGATGACATGATTTAGAAAAGAACTATCCATGTAGAGATAGATCCCATCATTTTATCCTTTGTAGCAATGATACATTCGTGTTGGTCTGCTTTCTGTCACTGGGATCAAGCACCGTAAGATCGAACCAACTACAAAGCACCTCCTCCCATTGCAAGATAAATAGATCAAGTTGGCCAAACAAAACCCAAATATCGGAGAAGAAATACGAGGCTATAAGAGATCATGCATAAAAGAGATCAAAGAAACTCAAATACTTTCATGGATATAAAAACATAGATCTGATCATAAACTCAAAGTTCATCAATCCCAACAAACACACCGCAAAAGAGTTACATCATATGGATCTCCAAGAGACCATTGTATTGAGTATCAAGAGAGAGAGATGAGGTTATCTAGCTACTAACTACGGACCCAAAGGTCTACAAAAAACTACTCGCGCATCATCGGAGAGGCACCAATGGAGGTGGTGAACCCCATCCGAGATGGGTTCTAGATTGGATCTAGTGGTCCGGGGGCACCCGAGGTGGGCACAACCCACCAGGGCGCGCCTGGGCCTCATGGCGCGCCCTGGTGGGTTGTGCCTCCCTCGGGGCACCGCCCAGGCATAGCCAGGGTCCGTTGTGTTCCTTTTGGCCCATAAAAATTCTCCATAAAGTTTCGTGGCATTTTGACTCCGTCTGATATTGATTTTCTGCGATGTAAAAAACATGGAAAAAATAGCAACTGGCACTTGGCACTATGTTAATAGGTTAGTACCGAAAAATGATATAAAAAGGCTATAAAATGATTATAAAACATCCATGATTGATAATATAAAAGCATGGAACAATCAAAAATTATACATACGTTGGAGACGTATCAACCAACAGAGTAGAGGATAGCAAATTGGGAAGATGGTGGAGTGGAGAAACATCCACATGCAACGACGTGGCAGATGGGGCAATAGAACAAGGGTATGGTTCGAAAAGAGGTAGCATACTTGAGGGTCACCGGGAAGTGGCTTCGCTCGTGGTCATCGTCTTCCGCACACACTATGGCATCGAGCTTGGGGACGGAGTCCATACCGCGCGGGCGCTAGGTCTAAGATGACGGCCCTGTCGTCAGTGCATGACCTCGGTCGCTGCTGACGAGTGCGTAAACGCTGCACGTCCATTTCTTCCCTGGCAGATTTGAGACCACTGGCGAGGAGGGAGATAGAGGCTATCTTTTTAGATCTGGAGAGAGGGTGATAGTGCGAGAAGTAAGTGGTCAGCCCTTAGCAAGAAAGCGTTGAAGCTCCAGCCTATATAGAGTATCTTTTTTGATACTAGTACTAGAGGTGGATTAGTGGTAGAGTAGTTTATATTTTCTCGACATACAGTACCAGTTAGTCGTGCTTCAAAACTGAACGTCCCGCCATTAAAAAAATAAAGGTCGATAACTAATGCGGCACCCCGGGCCAACGCGGCCAGATCCCATTTTGCATGAGAAATTACACACCATGTTTCATTGACATGTGGTCCCATTCCAGCATGTTAGTGAGACGCCTTTTGTACAATTTCCAAATGGATGTCTATGTAGGCTGGGGCGCCTCTTTGTGTACCGTGGCAACTGCCTCTTCACCTTTCCCTCTCAATTTGGAACTGTTGTCGCACGCTCTTCCCCCTCCTCCATTTGCCTTCACCCTTCCTTCTGCCATTGTTCAATCGTCTTCTCCATGGAGGGAATAGGCTGGAAACGACCCCGTTATTGTTGCCCCGATCTGAAAGATGACGTGGTGGAGGAACTCATTGATCGGTGTGACATCATCACCTCAGCTAGCATGGCAGGTTCATTCAAGAACATTCTCGACTCAACTAATAAAATCATTACAAGGAACCCAAGGGTCCAGGAGCGGTCTGATCTCCCCTATCTTCTTCGCCGTGACCCTGATCACTGGCGCTCTAACGATGGAGGCCTCGCCTTGTGCAAGTTGATGCCGCTTGATAATGATACGTGTGATGTTAAGTTGCCATCGCTTGAGGGTAAGGCTTGGGCAGGCGCAAATGGAGATTGGGTTGATTATATTGGGTAAAACTATGAGTGGGAACTTGTGAATGTGTACACTCATCACCGGGTTCCACTTCCAAAAATATTAGACTACCCAGAGGTTGAGCACACTGGTATTCTACGTACGCTCAACTATGGTCATAGTGACTGTCGTCTACAGAAGATAGCAATTTGTCGAGTTCCCAACCGCTCTTGGGATTATATGAATGCTTGTGTTGTTGCTATCTTCGACAAGCTTGTTGTCGCCCTTCATACTTCGACTCGATGGATATTGCTCAAAAATCAGTTTCTATACACGGATGTGTACTGTGATGCAATTTAATACGAGGGTCTTGTGTTTGCTGCCACCACTCGTGGCACTGTTTTTGCATGGAATCCTGGTGCTTTCGGTACGTTTGTCTTCCACCGTAATTATAATTGTTTCATCCACATGCATGCGGGTTAGCTAGTTTCCCTTTACTAATTAACCTTCTTGTGTTTCCAAGGTCCTGTGAACATTCCACCACCTATACTTGAAAATTTTATAACCAAGGGGGAGATGACAATGATGATTATCACGAGCATGAGGCCCATACACTTAGTGGCGCCTGGCAACTTATTCCGATGGACCACCTCTTCTTGTATGTATACAGGGCACTACTAATGTTACTAAGGAAGCAGTTGCTGTCTCGCATGGTCGCACTCTCCGAACCTATTCCAACATCCATTACAGGGTATTCGGGATGGATACTAGTGTGCTAGCGCCAACACCTTCTCCCTGGTTTAGTATTGATACTCTTGGAGGAAACTCACTCTTGGACAAAACTATCCAATGATGGTGAAAGGCGATCCAGATGCTGTAGACACAACGTTACTACCATTTATGAGAAGCAACTGTATCTATACCTCGGACATTTCTATGGTTCCCTACCATGGCTATCACAAAATGTGTAATGAAATAGGCCGCTTTAGCATGGATGATCAGTCCCGCGTTGGTCTCGAGATTGACAATAGCTGGCCCTTCCCAGAGAATATCTTCTGGTTCAAAGCAAGCATTTTTGATGCGGAGGATTGGTTGAGCTGAAGTTCATTTCATTGCTTGTTATTTGTTGTGTGATGAAAACTTTAGTATTTACTAGAATTTTTTGTTGGAACTAGTCTATAATCCAACAAGTATCCTCGTTGTCATTGTGTGTTGATGACTTGTTGTATGTAATGAATGGTACATTTGCATATGCATGTCATAAACTCAATTTATGAATGGTTTTCGACTCACTTCTTGGAATGTTAGTACCGTAGTAGTATAGCCAGCATCCGGTTATATGAAGTTGCCACATCACATAGAGCCAACCAATATTGGAGTACGCTAGCATAATAGTTAGTTCTAGTTAGATCAACTAGAGCTAGGTGTCGCACGGAGGTTGAGAAATATGGTGATAGCATGACTGCGTGAGGTGGGCTTGTACGTAGTATGATGTAGGCACATGGCTTGCCATGTTTCCTACTCCTCCAGTCTAAATGTGGAGAAGATTTTGTCGAGTTCTTCCTCCTTCTGCCGACACATGGGACATCCCGCATCCATGCCATGTCATGCAAGAAAGTGGAGTGCTAGTTGAAGCTACGTGATGTGCATCTTGGGTTAAACTGTAAATAGAATCTTACTCTTGAGTAACTCCAAAAGCGGCCACCGAAGATCTTTATTGGATTTTTTTTCATCACCAGCATGTCGAGATGAAAGATGTGTAGGTTTAGTGGGTCCTCTTGTGTTTCACTGACATGTGGGACTGCATGTGAGCAAACAGAGGATGGGCTCTACGCATCTGCTGGCTGGCAGAGAAGAGAGAGAGAGGAGGGCTGAGCACGGACTCCAGGAAATTTGTTCTACATAACCAACACCTCGATATAGGCTCCATATAGTGGGGTGGCATGGGCCATAACTAGCATTCACATCTAGCAGTATGGCACACGCCACCCACACGAGTCCATGCTACAACCATCTCTTCTCCCTCCAGTTTTCTCAACCATTGCGCGGTGGGCGGGGTGGGGGTTTGCCGATAGTCAGTTTTCTCAACTGCGGTCCCACTTGTAAGTGAAAGTGCAACATAGCACGCATTCCCCCTTGAGCGGCGTGCCGGACCAACCATGTGGGGGTGTGACGCGAACACGGCAGGCTTTTCCTTTTGAACTTGTAACTTGTAAATTTTGGTTCTGCTCCATGGCGCGACCGATAGATAGAAATAACGATTTTCCCTAGAGTAATGAGAAGTTTGGTTCTGGTGCGGTTCATGCTTGGAGTACGTACGAAAATTATGAAGTTGATGCGGAAGGTAAGATAATTACTAGTAGTACCATATACTGCTACATGGATTTGACGGAAAGATAAATATACATACGGATCCATCAACGCCGGGTCACCAACCAACGTGTGATGAGCAGCGGCGTTGGTAGCGAGCTCAACATGCTTCTAAACAATGCCGTCCAACTTTGCCCTGCGGTCCAAGAAGGCCAACGACCTATCGTCCTCCTCTGGCACGTAGTAGTCCTTGTGGACGATTTGCACATGGACATGGGTGATTATGTCGATGGTGTCTTGCTTCACCAGGAACTGCGCGGCGAGCGTGACCTCGAGGTGGACATTCTCCGGCGCGATGGAGGGTAGTCACAGGGCCACTAGTGCGTCGAAGAGGTTGTCACCATAGAGGCCGTTGAGGGTGGCGGGCATCGTAGAGCCTGGGCGCGTGGGCTGGAGGCGTACGTCAAGGTCGTCTGCGAGCTTCTTGATGACAGCGAACTTGTCGAGGAAGCCGACGAGGACCTCGTCGAACAATGAGAGGAAGCTGTCATCCAAGCGGACTCTCGCCCTGGCGGCCTCAAGCACGACCTGGAGACGTTCCTCGGTGCCGGGCCGCAGGCCGATGTCATGGACCATCTGGCACAACCGGCTGATGCCCGCGCTCATCGTCTCCATGGGTCTAGATTCTAGTCAACCGATCTTGCGATTAGAGTGATCACTCTGGCCCTTGGTTAGGGTGCATAGGTGCATAGGATTTCGTAGATTGGACTGGCGGGTAGCCTTTATATGAGAAGTGCAGACTGTGTTGCATTCACGTGTGTGTTGGCCATCTACTCCTCAGCCCCCCCTCCGTGGGACCGAGCTCCAGTGCCTTAACTGCACCTGCCTTTGGTTGTATGATAGGTGGGCCAACCACCTGTTGGGCCAACTTGTCATACACCCAAAGGCAGGTGTAGTAAGTTAAGTCAATGAAGTTGCATCCCCCTCTGTGCCGGTGCAGTATAGTCATCTCACCGGACCTCTAGTTGTGGCAAAATGAGAGAACTTTGATGTTTACTGGTTTATTGGTCCCCTTTGCATTTTGCGCCAAGTTTTGACCTTTGATTTAACTAATAAAATGTTAATGCATGCAACCAAACATGTTGTGCTAAGTAGTCTCAAGTCATTGAATGCATACGCACCCCACGTCTCCTATTGGGTGATTTCTTTTATGGTGGCAAAAAACAGGGAACGAGGTGGGTAGTTAATGCACTGCACCTAAAAGTTTTGGGATTATTTGGTTTTCGAAATGTGACTTATGCACCAGTGCAGAGGGGGTACAATAGTAGTCTTACCAATTTTTTGTTGGTAGCTGACCAAGCTGAGCTTTCGGTGAGTATAATAGTAGTTTGATTGATGAGACGGGAGAGTGTATAATATCATCAGGAACTATGTTCAAAAACGAATAAAATAATACACCATGTATTAATTTACAGAGGGGGTAGTATATTTTTTGTGACATGTATTACTAGATATTGCTAGTCAAATACTAAATCCAGAGGAAGTGGTAGTACTACTAAATCTAGATGGTGGTGCTAGTACTAGTAGTATTATTACCAATGTAGTAGTACATAGTATTGTAGTACCCGTTGGTCAAATTATTACGTGCTGCTCCTCACAGTGAAGTGACAAGACCCTGTGCCGGAGATGGCACCTGAGTGTCGATGTCGTGTTCGGCATACCAAAGTCAGCGTCACCGTGTAGGCGCCAGGTAGAGCTAGCCTGCTTACAACTAGTCGTGTTTGACATAATTTCCCATGCATTCCCACGAGTATCTATTGTCTTTTCTTACATGGAGTACGTGTAAGATGCTCATGTATTGCACGGAACACCAAGATTGGGCATGGACGGCGCTGGTAGCGGCCATCTTGCCAGATTTTTCCATGGCCTTCTAGATGTGGTGGGGAGGAGATAAGGCTGATTGTGAGTGAGAAGGAGTTGATTGTAAAAAGGAAAAAGTGCGGGAATCTTTTTGCAAAATTGCAGAAGTTTGCTTTGTATGCGTCAGATCAAGATCTAAAGGCTATTGGTGAAAGATGGCAGGCACACCATTATCACCAACTCAGGACCTCTTTGATTCGTAGGATTTTGAAACCGTAGGAATAGGACACGGCAATATTACAAGTTTCAAACTCATATTACAAATGTTAGGAGTATTGCTGCACCTACAAAGAGGGAATTACTAGGAACTTTACACAAGAAATTTTGTTACTTAAGGTGGATGCAGCATTATCGTACAAACTAAAATCCACCGCCCTGACAAGTCACTAATGGGCAATAAATTTTCGAGTCTCTGGCCACTTGATGTTTCAAAAGAAAATTCAGCTTCTGCAGAGACTTTGTCATTTAGGCTTAGATGCTTGCGGTGATCAGCACGCCATTCATTGTTGCACCAGAGAACGCCAAACATCATTACCTTGAGCACACTTTCCTCTAGAACAAAGAACATCGCCAATTTAATCTCAAATGTGCTGCCCCGATAGTCAATCAAATCAATTTCTGTAAGATGGAGATCAAGGCATTCGATGAGATTGTTATAGTGCAGCACATTTTTCACTTTCGGGTGTTTTTTTATCTGCAAAAGAAGAGAACATATTAGAGCAGCTGGCTATATAAGATTGCCATGTCATCAAGAGGTACCAATATCATTCGCTCATACGATAGGGTTGGCTAGCTAATGATATTTTTCCACACTCTCTCTTTCTCTTTCCTCTCATTTACCTAGGAGCACGTGAAGAGCTTGGGCATTTGTTTCCTTCCACTATGTGGCCGATGCCATATTTCTTAAAAGTATGCCACATAATACACATCGATGTCAAATCAAAAGATTTTGGCACCGCTCTCGCGATGTGAGAGAGTGGGCACCGCTGTGCACATAGACCCACATGTATAAACAAATCAATCAAACCAACTACACCAGCCTCTCACTCTCCCAAACAAGTGTTTTCTTATTGCCTCAGTCCTCTCCCTCTCCCACGCAAGTGTTTTTTCATTGCGTGAGTTAATTTGGCATTGAAGCAAAGTAGGTGATCCAGATTGGGGAACCAGGTGAGCAATGGAGGGGCATCGATGCCAAATGCATCACAAGTGAATTTGGCACGTGTTTTGGCCTACATAGTGGAGGGCCGTTATAGCCCACTTTTGTACTTCCTCGCATTTAGTGTAAAATTTTGACCATAGATTTACCTAAGAAAGTGCCAATGCATGTCACCAAAAATTACACCATTAGAAATTATGTTCAAATACAAATCCAACGATATAATTGTTAGTGACATGCATTAACATTTTGTCAGTTAAATCTATGGTCAAATTTTGATACCACAAAATAGGAAGAGTAAACCAGGACGGAGGTAGTACTTGCTCTTAGGGTAACCATAGAGCTACTAGTCTAAGTTACTTGCCACTATGACTAGCCTAGGCTACTAGTAGTACAACAAAAAATGATGCAGGTGATCACGTGATGAAAATACTAAAAACATTTCTTTCAGTGCAGTGCGTAAATGCAGTTTTGAACACTACACTGGTCATCGTAATTTGGGGAAAAATTACGAAAAAATTGAGCTACGTTGTGATTACCGTTTACTAATAGGAAAGAAGTTTCACCTCGATGAGTAGCTTCTCCGTGCACATAAAGCATGTAAGGAATCCAACAACTTAATCCAAATTGACGTCGATAGATTTTATTGCCAAGATCTTCACTATGCGCATAGACTGGGTCAAGCTTGTGGGAATCATTTTCTGGATGACAGTCGTAAATACATCAAGCAAAAATTTAAAAATGTGAATTTCAAGAAGACGGAGAAGAAGATGAGTGTTGTACCTAAACGATTACGATCCAATAAAGAGTTCGGAGAATTTGGCAGACGAGTACACCAACGCTGTCAATTTTGGCGCGTTAATGACCCTGATTTTTGTTGTACTTTCTAGATCAGATACAAGCAATCTCTCAAGGAAAGGCGCATTCTCAATGACCATAATGTGGAACAGCTGGAGTGATCTTTTCCTAATTGATGTCTTGTTGCGGGGCCAGCAAGACACATAAATCCATCAGAGATTCGTCGAAGCGATGTGGAGGCTAATGAACCCGTGGATCTGCTGAAGACGAAGGTACTCGAGCACAGTACAGATATGGAGCAGGTGCTCCATAGCCTTCTTCAAGATGCCAACGTCGAAGAGGTCGAGCTGCTTGAGTTGTAGGAGACGAAGGGCGGGCGCGACATTAATCTAGGGAAGATACTAGGAGCCGAAGCTGGTGCGGGCAGTGTTGGCGTGAGGCGGAGCATGGACGGCTGCAGAGAGCGACATTGTCTAGCTTCAATGCTGAGCTCCTCGAGCTGATCTAGGGAGGGGGCTAAGAACCACTCATCGAACTTGGCTTGGACCTTGCAATTGGTACTGAACATGCGGATGTCAAGGTGTCTGGCAGGCCCAGGGGGCGATGAAAGGATCTTGGAGACAGTGGCCATGCATTTGCAATCCCCATCATAGAGGCAGTTGTCGGCGGTGAGGTTGAGAGGGGACGCGACACCATAGGGGGCGCCACCGCCAGGAGAGCAGGGTGGTACGCACTGTAGATTTGGTGGGGAGGAGGCCGATGATGATGAGCAGCATGTCATCGGGGAGGCTATTGATGAAGTCCAGGCTCGCCGGATGCGGTTTTGGCTTGAGCCGCTTCCGCTTATTGGCTGCCTCACCATCCATCTCAGCCGGTGGTGATGCCGGTATACACGTGTGCTGGTGTGTGTTGTGTGCTGGGTGTGCGCGAGTGCGTCCTTCTGTGCATGCCACTACATAGTGGTGAAGTGTGCGTGAGTGTGTCCTTCACGCGGAAGAAGTGTGCCCTCAATTTACTAGCGTGCGGGATGCTACCCCGAGTGTTTCAACTTTGTTTACTTCACTTCATGTCAGATGGGCCTCTAGTTTACTTATTTTCACCCACTGCCACATGAGCCAGCACACGAAGATAGAGAACACGAGCTGACAAGGCAGCATGTGGACTGGTTGACCAGTCAACTAAACAATATACAGAGCTATACGCTAACACAATGACCGTATAATCCTTCAGTATAGAGAGTTTGAGTGAGAGGGGAGGCCCGTGAGAGATAGCAGAGAGAGAGAGAGAGAGAGAGAGAGAGAGAGAAAGAAAGAGCTACTCCCTCCGTTCGATAATGTAGTGCCTACATTTTTTTAAAGTCAAACTTTTGAAACATAGACCAAGTTTATAAATAAATTACTTATATCTAAAATACCAAAGATAAATGATAGTATGAAGTAAGTACATGTGGTGATGAATCTAATGATCGTTCCAGATGTAAATGTTTTTCTCCACATATACCTGGTCAAACTTTTCTGAGGTTTGAATTTTCAAAACATCCATATGCTTATGGATGTGAGAGAGTACCTAACTATATATAGAGAGAGTGTGTGAAATAGAAATAGTGACCGAAAAATGTGTGTGCGTGTGTGAAAGAGACATGGACAACACACGATAAAAGTAGAGAAAAAGCGTGTGTGTCTTATGCAAACATATCACACATGCATCTTCGACAATGGAAGCATGGTGAGGAGATAGCGTGTGGTTGTTTGCAACCGAGAGAGAAAGACCCCTAGCACATGGCCAAGAGGGGTCTGACAAACAAGGGAGAGAGGTTGAGAGATACGTACGGAGAAAGTGCAGACACGGGGAGGAGAGAGTGTATGTTTGTGATAGAGAGATCCCTTGTAGATCATGATGGGACTACATGGGTGGGAGATCGAGTGACAAGGTGTGTGCTTGATAGAAGATATCCCGAGAGATATCGAGATAGATGTATGGATGGAAGGAGACAATACGTGTGTTCCTGATGGCCAGTGAGAAATAGTCATACTTAGTTGGGGAGTGCGTGCGCCTATGGTGGAGTGAGGGATTATGGTACTTAGGAGGTGCGTGTCACATAGAGAGAGAACAAGGGCAGAGAGTGTTAGATGGTTCTATGTAGCGCGAGCGAGACATCTGTATGTGTGAACCAGGGAGATATAAAATTTAAGAGAGATAGAAGAGCCCCGATAAGGTTGAGTCGTGCGTCAGATAGCTGAGAGGGGGAAAGATGTATTACATCCGCTCGATAATGCAGTGCATATACATTTTTTAGAAGTCGAACTTTGGAAACTTTGAACAGGTTTATGCAAATATTATTTATATCTACAATACCAAAGATACATCATACGAAACTACATCTCATGATGAATCTAATGGTATATGTTTGCCGTTCTAGATGTAAATGTTTTTCTCCCCGTACATGGTCAAACTTTGTGATGTTTGACTTTTCAATACATCTATATGCTATGGACCGAAGAGAGTGCCTAAGTCGAGAGATATCAAGTGCTTGTGAAGGAGAATGAGTGAGTGTGCAAAAAGAGTATGTGTGTCAAAGAGAAAGGGACAACAAACGATAAATTAGGGAGAGTGAGAGAGAGAGAGAGAGAGTGTGTGTGTGTGTGTGTGTGTGTTCGTTTATTAGGCAAACATATCACACATGCATCTCCAAGATAGACAAGCGAGGTGAGGACATACACGAAGATAGCTAGTGCGTGATTGTTTCCAACGGAGAGAGACAACCCTATAGCACATGTCCAATAGAGGTCTGGCCAACAAGGAACAAAGGTCGAGAGGGACACATGGAGAAGATGGGCGCATGGGGAGGGAGAGTGGGTGTGTTTGTGATATAGAGATCCCCTCAAGATCGTGAGGGGACTATATGGGTGGGAGATCGAGGGACGAGGTGCATGTGCGATAGAAAGATACCCCGAGAGAAATCGAGATAGACCATGCACATGTTTGTGATGGAGACTAAGAATTAGCTAGTCATATACATATAGGGGGGACTGCGTGTGCTTACAATTGAGTGAGAGACCTTCATACTTGGCTAGGCATGAGATTGTGCGTGTGTGCATGTGAGATGGAGAGAGAACAAGGGAGAGATAGAGTCTTAGATTGGTCTATTGAGTCCGAGTGAGATATGCATGTGTATGTGTGACCCAGGGAGATGGAGAGTTTGAGAGAGAGAGAGGGAAGAGCTCCGAGACGGCAGAGTGGTGGGTTAGAGAGTTACGGACAACGAGTTAGGGAATTTTTTTGTGTACGATGAGTGCACCCAAGATATTTAGCTTGGACTAGAGAATCATACATAGTATGCAAGATGGACCTATACATGGAGTATATATGCA